>NC_141042.1:33507500-33727500 GCF_052040795.2 Danio rerio
TGTTTTGAGCACAGACTGAGCATGCCCCCATGAACCGACGAACATCCTTAGCTATGGCAGGCCACCAAAACCGTAGGCGGATGGCAGCCAGTGACCTCCTGACCCCCGGGTGGCAGGTGACTTTAGAATAGTGGGCCCCACCCGAGAACGGCAGTGCAAACTGCTTCAGGAACAAAGAGCAGACCCGACAGGCACCCATGGACACCTTGACCCCAGACTGGGCCCGTTTGACACGCTCCTCAATTTCCCAGTAAACCGCCCCCACCACACATCTGGAAAGTATGGTGGTATTGGGAATGGAAGGACCTACTGGAAAACCAAATCAGATTGTACTGTATGTATGGCAGATTCCTATGATCAATCCAAACAATAAAGGGTACTGCCGTCCCATCCAGCTAGAAGTGCCACTCCCCCAAAGCCAACTAGACTGGCAATAGCTTCCAATTTTTAACATAATAGTTTCTTTCTGCGGGAGAAAAACAATGTGAAAAATATGCACAAGGATGGAACATGTCTCTGAGCACATTATTGATGAGGGCTTGAAAGACTTCTGGAGCATTGGTGAGCCCAAATGGCAGAACAAGATATTCAAAGTGTCCAGTAGGTACATTGATTGCGATATTCCATTTATCATCCTCCCTCATATGGATGAGATGGTAAGCATTTTGTAGGTCCAACTTTGTGAAGAATCTCACACCCTGCATCAGATGCCGTATGTTTAAGGGATGCCAGCAGCCAATCAAAAGAACGGTCAAAAACCTTAATCATCTCTTCCTTGAAAACTGAAAAATCTGAGCAGCACAAGGCTTGAGATTCCCATACTGCCACACGCTAGTCACGTGCCCACCATAACTCCTCTTCATGGCAGATCAACATAGCTCCTTGAAGCTCCACTGCTGAGCGTATTGTGACATCTGCTGGATCTATAATGGCTAGTGTATAATGTCACACCCAGAGAGAAGAATCCAAACTCTGTCAAAACAAAGGTTTTTATTTATGATTAAAAAAACAATGAGCCGAGGCTTGTGTCTCAAAAGTGATGATGATGTGATCGCTTGGCGAGAGCGAAAGCAACCAGTGTCCAAAATGGCAGTCATTAGAGAAGTCATGCAGGCGGGCATTGATCGGGAGGCAAATGGAACAATAGAGGACAGACCAGTTCAGGGTCAGACAGGCAAAGTCTAAGGTAGGTGGCTGGCTGGGATGAATCCAAGAGAAAACAAACAAACAAACAAAAAAATCACAGACAATCAAACAAAAACTGGGCAGAAAGAAAAACAGAATCAGAAACATGAAGCAATGAATGACAACAACAGGAATCAAGACAAAATAATGCAGTGAATAGCAAGATATCCTGAAAACCAACAGGACCCACTAGCAACTACAAAGTGGAAAAAGGAGAGCTTAAATAGCAAGGAAATTAGAAGAGACAGGTAACAGGTGCGGCGAGGCATGTGCGTGCTGATCAGTAAGAAGAATTAGCAAGAATGACTAGAAGAGACAGAAAAAGAGAAATGTCCTGACAATCTGCATCACCGAATGAGGCATATCAATAGAAAGTACATTTGAATATGACCACACCTTGTTATTAGTGTTCATTTATTCGTTGTTGGAAATTAGAACTGAATTTAAAAATAGATTTAATACAAATCTTTGCGCTTAACAAACAAAATTAAAAAATTAAATATGTCTTCAGCAGAGTCCACCCAACACAGTTTCTTTTATAAATGAAAGAGGTCGAATAGCTCGTTCTTTAGGCTAGACTTTTTTTTTATCCTTGCACAGATAATCTGTTTAACTGTTTTTTAGTTTTTCCACTTACAAAGTCCACCTTGGTGTGACACAACTGACTTTTAAAGGGAATGGGAGATGAGATACTGATTGGTTTAATGCAGGTTATGCTCAAAACACACTCATAACTCATTAAGAGAATAAGCACAATCCTTATAGACCATGCACCGTCACACATTTTTCCATGCACAAAAAAAACACAACCAATTTTTTTTTTTGTTATATAGTCATGCATATTCTTATATACACAAAAAATACGCACAGTATACACAAACTTTTTTTTTTTTTGGTTATGACTAATTGCAATTAATGATTTGACTGCACTAACTATTAATATACTTTTCAAAACAGGTTGTAACTATTTTGTAAAATGAAAGAAGATTTAGATTCTTAAAAGGATTCGAGTAACCTTAATATTTAATATGTTCTTAGGTTTAGATGTTTATACATGAAATAAAAAATCTTCCAGTGATAAAGACTAATGTTTGTGCAGAATGTTCTTAAAAAAACAACAGTCATTGATCAGTCAGTCTCAGGCTTTTGACTTTTAACTGTGTGAATCTGCTGACTTGAAATGATGACAGCACAATAATCAAAACTGCAGCACTATCCCAGCTAACATTGATCCGACTGCAACATCTTCTCCTCCGCACAAATTGTGTGCAGTTGGTCTGAAGAACCCTTGTTCAGATTATGAAATATGCAAATATATTGCACTTACATCTGGGTATACGGCAGAAATATATATATATATATATATATATATATATATATATATATATATATATATATATATATATATGTGTGTGTGTGTGTGTGTGTATGTGTCCTAAGTAAGTTTTAAATGGTTGTGAAGAGCGTCAAACATTTCAAGACCCATTAAAATCAGATATATCTTTATGAAATACATATTTACATCTCTTGTCAAATGACAAATTACATTCATAATGATATGAGGATGTGGCAAAAATGTGGACGATTATTACAAATCTGTTACCGTGTAAGTACACGGTTTGTATTATGCAATTAGTATTGTAGATATGTTTTATTAGCATTTACCAGTATTAATGATTCTGTTTAAAGTTAGTCTGCTAAAAGGCTGTTATTAACAATGAGAGCAAAACTTACGAATCCAAATCTAAAAAGGTACTTACAGTTAATGTAAAATGTTAAATATATTTATGTAGGTTTTATTTGCTGGTGGACATTAAGCAGTAAAAGTCTAACCACTTTTCTTTAAACTGCTTAAATTTTTTTTGTATTATAAATAATCGAATTGCATTAAGATTCAGATTTGTCTTGCAGTGTCAAAAACAATCAGTCACCTGTCGGACAGAATCCAAGACTCTTTCTTGGGGTCAACTGTCAGAACCATAAGGTATTCCATTTTTTTATTTATTGTTCCTTAAATAATTTCATCCTTAAAAGTGTATGTCAGAAGATCATGTTTGCAAACCTAGAGCCTGTAGTGTCAAACAATGCTCAAAAACAAAATTTCACCACATGCTGGAATATTAGGCTGCTATTTATTTTCACACATTTATATTTTTATATGTTAATCTGGCCTGTGACGTGGATAAGATAATACTTGAAAATTCTCTATTTATAGCCTTACTGTACATTAATAACTGATAAAATGTAGTTGTTTTCTAACTAACATTAATATAGTAACTGCAATAAATGTCTGTTTCCCACTGTTGCTTTTAACACAATAACTAAATTTTATTACTTATAACTTATTGTAAAGTGTTACCAGCTGTATTTTACAATCCATTTGCAATTACATTTTTAAACATTTGTATATAATATAGCAATAGACAAAGTAGTTTTTATACCTGTCATGAATATTGTGATATAATTACTGCATATCCTGATAAAAGGCTTTAGTAAATAATTGCAACTTGGAAAGTTAATGCCATCATAAGCATGATGTTAGCAACTGGTCTGTATCCAGCAGGTCTGCATGTTCTGTTAGGAGGCTGGATTCTGAAAGGGAGATCCTGTGACGTGTCTATCAAAGCTGAAGAGAGGAATTGGGTCTGTGTAAGTTTGAAATGTAACAGAATGTGCGTCTCTGTCTAGTGGGATCGCTCTGACTGTGATTTTGATGTTACATTTTGGTTAAAATGTCATGAACAGGTACAGTACATATTTATCTTGCATTGTTTGTGTATATTTCTGCATAATATTTCAGGAAAAATATATTTTACTAACCCAACCATTAACACTTAATATTAAAATGATTTTAAATTCAGTTTTTTATCTTTTATGCATCATTGTATGTCTCCTTAAGTACATAGCTGTTTTAATGTTAAGATGTTTTAAAATGTTAAGTACAAATTCAGGCTGTCAGCCAGACTGAAAATATTAAATTAAATGATAATTTCAGTGTAAGCCATGAATAACAGTTTTTGCTTGTCACAAAAATGTGGATATGGGTAAATATGTGCAGTTATGGAGGAACAGAGCAAGCACATTTTAGGAAGAGCTGGATTAGAAATAAAAGACTCTAAAATAAAATTTCTCTTATGTTGTGTGTTTTGTTGATGATTTATTAACTTATTAGGTGTGTCTGTTTACAGTGATGTAATCTGTCACTATGTTATAACTATACTAATATGCACAATAATTAATTTTGCTAAATTTTGAGAATATTGCATAAACGCTCAAAAAATTTAATTATGATGTACACGTGATTACAACGTTATAAAGACGTTCAGGTCTGACTGAAATCGTAACCTTATTGCCGTTCACAGATTTAAATATTAATGTGAAATATTATGTGATTATTTCATATGTATAATTAGGCTATTAAAACACTTAAATTACGCAGCATTACATCTTATAAACAACCAGAATACAGCATATTTATAGGTCTAGATGACGTGCAGAAAATACGTTTTATTCATGTCCAGAAGAATGTCCGCAACGTCATTTCAATTCCCGCTTTGAATAAATTTATCAATGACGCAACTGTCATCACGTTCAAACTTTTGCTGGGATAGAAGGACATGCGAACATTCCAGTGTGTACAATTGAGTGCGATCCAAAATTAGAAAAGCTTAGACAAGCAGTTTTGATGGTTTCAAACTACCTATTCATATGAACAAACAATGTGATATATATTTACAGAAATGAGCATGATAAAGTGAAACAGCTAGCTTTAGTGGAATTCACATCACATAAACATTGCTATAGCCTACCTGGTTGTCATGTTTAAGGATTTTAAACGGGATGTGCAATCATACAAAAAAAATCTTGTTTTCTTCTCAGCCTCTCGTAGGTTGAGTAAAGCAAATCAGTGGCAGGGGCAGCTGCCAACTGCCAGCGCCGCAGAACCACACACACACATTCCAGGCTCATATAGCTACTATGGAGCTAGATTTGTTTCTTTATTATTCAAAAATATTTAGTTTTTAAAAAAAAAATAAGTATGTAAAAAATTTAAAAAAAATAAATAAAGATTTCAAATAGAAAACACGTTTAATTTAAAAACTTATGTCAATGATAATAAAATATGTTGGATTGCAAAAAATAAACAATTGTCCTATTATGCAGTTACCACAATTTTCATTGCACTTATTAATTTTGCTCTCTTTTCTGCTGTTTTTCATTGCACATCTAGAATCTTTGCTTGCAGGTTGAAATGTTTAGCTTGTGAGTTGAAAAGTTTTGAACCCATGAATGCCGGGGTTAATTTTGTGTCTTTATTATTCAAACAAACATATGAAGTTTTTGACCAAAACTAGATACAATGCAATTAAAAAATAAAAGATTTCAAATAATAAAAAAACATTTATTTAAAAAAATTCACACTGCAAAAAATAAACTATTGCCATTTTATGCAGTTACCACCAGATAAATGCATTGTGTGCTCATTCATTTTGCTTTCGGTTTTGTTTCACTTTTGCGGATCTAAAATCTTTGCTTTTGAGTTGAAAAGTTTTGCGAGTTGAAAACTGCAGCTCAGTGGGCGGGAGGCTGTCAGTTAATCTGACTAGACAAAGTTTAATACTAGCAGTCATAACATAATCAGATGGGAAATGTGGATGGTAATACACAAGTTATAATACAGTTTCAGTTAACTTACCTTAAAGAAGACCTGCTGCTCCCCATTAGCTCGCTCCTGTCACGGAAGGCAATTCCAACCGCGCGAAAATGTAATGGGCATGGCCAACCTGTAACCTCAATCAAGATGACCAATAGAATAAGGTGTTTTATAAGATCCCGCCCACTGAGCTGCAGTTTTCAACTCGCAAAACTTTTCAACTCAAAAGCAAAGATTTTAGATCTGCTAAAATGAAACAAAACCGAAAGCAAAATGAATGAGCACACAATGCATTTATCTGGTGGTAACTGCATAAAATGGCAATAGTTTATTTTTTGCAGTGTGAATTTTTTTAAATAAATGTTTTTTGTTATTTGAAATCTTTTATTTTTTAATTGCATTGTACCTAGTTTTGGTCCAAACTTCATATGTTTGTTTGAATAATAAAGACACAAAATTAACCCCGGCATTCATGGGTTCAAAACTTTTCAACTCACAAGCAAAACATTCTAACCTGCAAGCAAAGATTCTAGATGTGCAATAAAAACAGCAGAAAAGAGAGCAAAATTAATGAGTGTGCAATGAAAATTGTGGTAACTGCATAATAGGACAATTGTTTATTTTTTGCAATCCAACATATTTTATTATCATTGACATAAGTTTTTAAATTAAACGTGTTTTTTATTTGAAATTTTTAATTTTTTACATACTTATTTTTTCTTTAAAACTAAATATTTTTGATTGAATAATAAAGAAACAAATCTAGCTCCATAATATACCAGAGCTAAACTATATGGGGCGTCTGCAGACCGACGGATCCAGGCAGTTTTACGACCCAGTTTTACGCCTCTGTTGTTCCTAATGCGTCCAGTTTGGGGGGGGGGGGGGGGGATGAAAGATACATGGCCAAATAATACATTTAAAGGGCACATAGTTTACCCCCTTTTTATGATTTAATATTAATATTATGGTTCTTCTGAGTGTGCCAGTTTAGGTTCAGTTTAACACAGTTCAGATGTTTTTATTAAAATGTGTTAAAAAGTGTCATGTTGGGGGCGTTTACACATTTTGCTGTTTTAGGGGCGTGTTGCTTCACAGTTTCAGCTTGAAGCCCGTAACAAGGGGGCGCAGCCAAGAGCTCCTATGCTCTGTGTTTGCAACAGACAGGCTGACAGGCACGTCCTGATTCTGCAGAGTTCTAGTGTTCCAGGGCCAACAGGGGTGGAGATTATGATAGATTATGATACATAACGTACATGTCGTCCAAGCATGGCTCCTAATTCTTGGGCTAGGTCTGTAGCCTCACCTTCGCTGAGGGCAGAGAAGATGCTAACCTTTGTCTTGGCTTTTTAGGGACGCTGCTCTCTGAGGTCCTTAGGCAGGTCTTCTTTACTAACCTTTGTATAAAATCCATATACAGTATTGTTTAAAATTTTGTTCACAATTAATAGTATGATAAATAGCTGTAAGGTAAGATAAAGAATATGCAAACCCTAATCAGGCTTCTTAATATGTTGACCGACATGTTTTTAGCTACAATCCTTCTTTTTAATTCAGCTTCAGTGACAATGTACTTCCTTTTTGTTCCTGGCACTGACAGCCTTCCAAGTACAGTATAGTCTCTTCCCTGAGCTGTCTTCCTCTCTTCTTTTGCCTCAGCTGTGTTTTCTCTACCTTCTGTTTCTTTCTCATTATCTATGCTTTCCTCTTTCCCTCTTTCCTCATCCCCTCTCTTAGAAATGTTTTGGTCTTCATTTTCTTTGGGATTGTTTCCTTCTGCTTTTCTTTCCTGTTCTGCAGGATGTAGCAGAGTTAAATTTTTCTGATAGCAAAACAACAGAATGCTCGTGTATCCTGTACAGTATTAAACATCACTTATTTAAATGGTAAAATATATATATATAAAAATATATATATATATATATATATATATATATATATATATATATATATATATATATATATATATATATATATATATTAAAGTTAATTTTAAATGTGGGCAGCACAGTGGCGCAGTGGGTAGCACAACCCCCTTACAGCAAGAAGGTACCTGGTTCGAGCCTGACTGGGTCAGTTGGCATTTCTGCGTGGAGTTTGCATGTTCTCCCGTGTTCGCATGTGTTTCCTCCAGGTGCTCCAGTTTCCCCCACAGTCCAAAAACATGAATTGGTTAAGCTAAATTGTCCATAATAAATGAGTGTATGGATGTTTTCCAGTGATGGGTTGCAGCTGGAAGGGCATAAAACATATGCCGGATAAGTTGGCGGTTCATTCCACTGTGGCAACCCCAGATTAATAAAGGGACTAGGCCAAAAAGAAAATGAATTAATAAATTAATTTTAAATGAAAAAATACATATAATTTCAGTACTCCCTAATTAAATAAAGATCCCTTAATAACAATAAACCAACAAATAAATTCACCCTTTAAACTGCTGCGCATTTTGTCCCAGATCTGTGCACGCCTTGAAAATGCATCAGTCAGTGTAAACCAGGATAAACAGTCAAGATCACTGACTAGCTCTCTGGGAGGATCCTAGTGGGATAAATTGAAAAACAAATCATTTATGTTTTCTTTGGGAGAACAAGGAAGGCCATTTTCATTATAGAAAATAGTACTAGCAACACATCTACTAATAAATGTTAAATTGGGAACTTACTTTCAGGAAGGGCTCTGCAAAGAGTAAAACAAAGATGCCACATTCAGTGGTGTTTCCTTGCTGTCCAGTCTTTAGAAAATACTCGTGGTGTATTTCGTGAGTACTTCCACATTTCTGAAAAAATTTGCTTTATTAATTTGTTCAAATTGTCTGTGTTGCATTGAAAGTGTACATAAAATTGGACCAATATACATCAGAACTGACCTTCGAATGTTTTGGTACACTTTCATATTGTCACCCGTTGCTGCAGATATCGAATCAAGCATTAAAATGCAAGGCCTGAAAAAAACACACAAATATAGTCACAACATGTATAACATGGTCAGATACTAGCAGAATCAGGTGCATTTTTTTGTGGTAACTATACTAGGCAAGTTTGGTATAGAATGAAATAGTTTAGCAACAAGAAGAATGTGGCATAAAAAACTATTGACAAATATATAATTATAGTTTATTATTTTTTCTGCTTCAGACACACTGTGTACAAATGCTTCAAAGGCTGGAATCAAGAAGTTATGACCAACACTGATTGGAGACGTTTTGATAATTGAAATAGTATTCTATATTTAATTTACTACTCAAGATTTTGAATGTGCCATTTGTGTATTATTTTTAACTCAGACGAGATGTAATAATAGACACAGCTATTGTAACACATGGTCACGCTGTTCCTTACCCTAATGTCTTCAACAATACAGCATTGCATCATCTTTCAGTTTGCATTTATTAAAATCTGACGTAAAACAGTCTTGTATAAAAATGATTTTGCGGTCAAATGCAGGCAATGAAATCATTAACTGCTCTTCCACAAAGTTGTACCTAAAAAATTGAGGAATATTTATTTTTTATTTAATAATCCATTTATGTGGTTTAATAACCTAAATGCAACATTTACCTCTTTCGTTGGACCAATTTTCGTCCTTTTTTAATTAATTCTGCACCTTCATTTCCCGGGTAGCAAACAATGAAGAGTCTCCAGTGAACTCTGTAAAAACATTACCGGATGATATGCCATCAATAGTACCACAGGCAAAGTACATGCAATGTGGTGTACATTTTACACTGTTGGAATCTGTCAGGGTAATACATATTTACCATATAAATAGGGTACATATGGTAATATGGTACATCTACCATATTTAATGACAGCCAGTAAATAGATACAGCACTCAACCAAGAACATTCTCAACTATCAAAAGATAGTATTTACAAAAGATGTCCCCATCTTTTATCCATCTCATCACATCTGTAAATCCACTGTAAATGCATGAGATGACATAAATCCAGATGGTCACATTTTGATGTACGATTTGCTATAATTGTGACAGTACACAACATTGCCCCTTTATCTTATCTTTACAACACCTTAATTCATCTTAGTACACAAAGAAGTCATACCTTGCTTGCAATTTAGTGTAAAAGTGCACTGGGTAGATATACGTTTTCCGCTTTGAGTTAGGGCTTAATTTTTCATGGACAGATCTAGCAAGATTAAAATGAATCAAATAATTTATATATTTAGACTTTTTAAATACTTTCTTCAAAATATTTACCTCAACTGAATGTCCATGATAATGTCATCTAGCCACACTCTATCATCCAATGTTGCCAATGACACTTTAGTCAATGTGGGCACTCCTAAGGACCTTTAAAAAAAAAAAACGTTTAACATTAGTGTGAGTTATACTTTACAAAAAAAAAAAAAAGTTTATAAGTTTATTTGGATGTTTACCTTTTTCCTTTCTCCATTAATGCAATATCTGCACAATGGAAATTTTTTTATCATGATGACTAATCTAAAATGTAAATCACAAGTTTGTCTAATACTATGCTAGCTATAATGCATAATGGCCCAGGGCTAAGACAAAATATTTAATTATTATTATTATTAGCCGATTGTTATTATTACTAGTACGTTATTATTATTACTTTTACTAGTATTGTTGTTGTTATTAATATTATTATTAGCCTGATATTATCATCATTTATATACTATTATTATTTATACATTATCATTGTTGTTGTTGTAGTAACAAAAAAATGGGCCTGGGCTAACACAAGATATGCTCACTATTTATACTTTATTATTATAATTATTATTGTTATAATTATTAGCCCGATATTATCAATATTATTTATATATTATTATTATTATTATAGTACATAATGAATAATGGCCCTGGGCTAACAAGATATTTCATTATTATTATAAGCCTATTATTTAATTACTATTTATACATTATTATTATTATTATTATAATTATTAGCCAGATATTATCAATATTATTTATATATTGTTATTATTATAGTATATAATAAATGATGGCCCTGGGCTAAGAAGATATTTCTTTATTATTATTAGCCTATTATTGTATTACTATTTATACATTAATAATAATATTATTATTAATATTGTTGTTATAAATATTAGCCCGATATTATCAATATTATTTATATATTATTATTATTATAGTACATAATGAATGATGGCCCTGGGCTCACAAGATTTTTCATTATTATTATTAGCCTATTATTTTTATTACTATTTATACATTATTATTATTATTATTAGCCCGATATTATCAATATTATTTATATATTGTTATTATTATAGTATATAATAAATGATGGCCCTGGGCTAACAATATATTTCTTTATTATTATTAGCCTATTATTGTATTACTATTTATACATTATTAATAATAATATTATTATTATTATTGTTGTTATAATTATTAGCCTGATATTATCAATATTATTTATATACTGCTATTTTTATTATAGTATATAATGAATGATAGCCCTGGGCTAACAAGATATTTCATTATTATTATTAGCCTATAATTTTTTTTTAATACTATTTATTCATTATTATTATTATTGTTATTATTATTAGCCCAATATTATCATTAATATTTATATATTATTATTATCATTATAGTATATAATGAATGATGGCCCTGGGCTAACAAGATTTTTCACAATTATTATTAGCCTATTATTTGTATTACTGTTTATACATTAATATTATTATTATTAGCCTGTTATTATCATTATTATTTATATATTATTATCATTGTATGTAATGATTGGTGTCCCTGTGCTAAGACAATATATGTTCATTGTTCCTGTTTATTATTATTATAATTAGACTAACATTCATATTTTATATTATTGTTTTTAGTTATTGTTATTATAATTATTGTTTTTGCTGTTATTATAAATATTATTGTGATTATTTTTATTATACGGCGATCAAGCATTGTCTGTCTAATATTACATGAACTATTAGAAGAAAGATGGTCTGGGCTATTTTTAAAATCATTTTTGTTATACAAAACATTGCAATATTATCTTTAGCCTATTATAATCATTATAATTATATTATTAATAATAATTAGATCACAGGAAAAATAACGGCTCTCTTCCTTGGTCTGAGGGCGCTTATAACGGCCTCAATAACAAGGGTTTCAAACTATTTGTGCCTTATTTGAGGATTTTACCTAACAGATCCATCACGAAATTACAGTCAATATCCTATGTTGAGTAATAAACAGTCTTACATGTAAATATTGAGGTAATTAACTTACCTTAAGAGATGGCGATGATGCCGTCAGGATGGGATTAAAAAAACTGCCGCCTAAATTTGCGCTATCGCGTCACGTGACCAGCTACCGCACGCAAGGACATTTGATTGGTTGAAACATTGTATCATAATCTCCACCCTTGTTGACCTTGGAACACTTAGAACTCTTGCAAACACAAGCCTCCACCAGGGTAAACACAACGGCGCCGCGCCAAGCCACTGACCAGAAGCTCCGCCACGTGCACCCCGACAGAAACCCACGCCCAGAACTCCGAAATTTACGGCGCCGCGCCACGCAAGAGGTACAAGCAATAAATCTGATTAGAGTGATAATGTGGAGAATATTGATCTTGTGTTGAGTCAAAAAAATAGAGCAAGGGTGTTCCTTTAATGATATCACTTTGACTCACACGCTGAAAATGGCGGACGTGCAACAAGTAACTTAGGATATGATCGTGAGGCGAGGCTGTCAATCAATATTGGTGGGCGGAGGGACCACACTCCTACGTAAAGTTGCGGTCGGTCTAAAAACCGCTCCAATTGGTTCACTGTTTTTTTGTTGTTAAATTGAAAAAAAAAGGACTTTGTGTGTTTATATCACCACGATATGACGCTCTATACACTATACTTGCACACGTGTCCAAACTGTTTGAAAAGTAGTTTTTCACCATAGGTGCCCTTTAAAGTCAACGCTCCCAAATTATTAAATGTCCTTGTAATGAAGTTCGTTTTGTGGGAAGAAGGAGGCGGAGAACCGACGCAGTTTTAAATTATATATTAATAACAGTGACGGCAGCTCCTCACTGAGACTGAAAAACAAACTGAAAGCAAAAGTAAAACATTATGCCCGGGCCCGGTCCTCTTTCGGCTTCCTCTGCCATCGTTCCTCCTCTTATAGTCCAGAGCTCCTTCTGTGGGATTCGAGGCCGGTGCGCACCACAGGTACATCCACTTACGCGCAGCCTCATACCATTCCCACGGCTCTCGGCCACGCCCCCTTGCCACAGTTCTGTTCATGAAACTATATATTTAATTAGATTACGCTAAATATGAACGCTGATGTATAAGAAAGTGAGTTATAAACTCACTAGATAATATGCAGAATTGATAAACTCAACAAATAATTTCAGACATGCAAAAGCCCAATTGCAAATTAATTTAGATTTATTTAATAAGAAAAATTAAAAACACAAATAGGTGGAAAGTGTAATGGTTAATTGTAGCCTAGTAATACATTTTCATATAGAGAGATACATTTTGTTGTATTGTGTATATATAAAGTTGCATTTTGAAAATAACAAAATTATAACCAAACAATTCAGTGTAATATGGAGTAGTGATGTGCTTTGATAAGAATGCAGTGGTATTGACTACCAGACAGCTGCAGAACGTTTAGACAAACAATTTACTACTTTCTAAAATTCCAAGGACCATTTAGCTACCTGACAAACAAAAACCCAGACAGCATTAGATTTTTTTTTACATTTATTTATTCACAACAATATCACTAGAGATTGCCAGTTTTCTTTAAATGAAGCTAAATTCTTGCATCAGATTCTTAATGCTCACTAACAACAAAACAAAAAAAAGTTATGTTTAAATACTCTGGAGCCGGGTCCTTTTCTTACTATCTTAATATTTAAAAATTCTTAATCCTCAGAAACAATATGGAATGGAAAATGACAAAAAAAAAAAAAAAACTTTTCATGCCACTTTATGTATTATCTGGACCTATGCAAAACATATATATATAAAAAAAAAAAAAAAAAAAATATATATATATATATATATATATATATATATATATATATATATATATATATATATATATATATATATATATATATATTTTTTTTTTTTTTAATTTGATTTATGATTTAAGAATTATAACTTAAGGTATAACAAAAGGACCAAGTCGTTATTATTTTTTATTTTTTTGTTATTTGCAGCTACACATTGTGATCTTGACTTTATTCCCCATCTTTAACATATTTAATTAATTTCTTTGAAACAAATTGTTACAATAAATATTATGAAACAATAAGTGATAACCAATATGAATGCATGGACAATGCAAACTTCATTGCTAATATATAAAATGTACTGTGTAGCTATATAAACGAAAATTAGTAAACCATTTATAATTGTGAGTTTCTCTATGCATTTATAGATTTTTGATAGTTTAATTGTTTAAACTTTAACTAAATTTCATTATATTAAATGTAATTGAATGCAATGCAATTTTAAAAAAAATTAAATCAATCAATTTTCAGATCTGTTTAGATTTATTTTAATATTTAAGAAAGTCAAGGAATAAGAAAGTGGAGGAATAATGTAGTGTAGATTTGGCTGACTACCCGGACGACACAAGTGTTTTGTCTAATCCATGAGAAAATATATATCTTTAAATTAGTTATTAAATATATAATTACTCCCTTTTTGAGACAAAAAAAGTAAATGAAAATAAGCCTACATAAGGCACTTTCTTATGAAGGTTAAAGGTGACGTAGGTGATTGTCTTCAGAAGCATTTTTTGTTGTGCTGGTTGAAAGTCTCTTCACAGTCAAATAGTATTGATTAAAGAGCCCATATTATACATGAAATAGGGTCATATTTTGGTTGTAAGGGTCTCCAACAACAGTCTAATATGCATGTAAGGTCAAAAAACACTTTCAATATCTTGTAATTCGCATTTATTTTTACCTAATTATCACAGCAACTCCCATATGAATCGTCCAGTGAATCATTTGTTCCCAAACCCCTCCTTAACGCAAAGCTAATCTGCGCTGATTGAACCAATGACAGTCTGTTGTTATTGGTTGACACTGACTGCCTTCTGCGCGAGACAAGAGTGAAATGCCCAGCAGCTAATCAACAATATAAAATTAGTCAGAGTGCATGCTTGCTTTATAGTGTAAGTTTGTTTTTGTGAAAAGTGGGGACATTACATAGGTTTCTATTCATTTTACACTGTCCAAACCATATATTGTATTGCCCTCACCCCACCCCACCCCTAAACCCAACCATCACAGGAGACTGTGTGCAGCTTTACTCTCTGATTAAACTTATTCTGTAGGCTTTATAAGCATTTTGAGAAACGAGGACGTCACCAATGTCCTCATATTTCACCTCCTTTTTGTAATACCTATGTCATACCTATGTCATTATACAGATTTGTGTCCTGATATGTCACAAAAACACATACACACACACACACACACACACACAGCCCTCCTCCTCGGACGAAAATGTGCGCACACACACACCCATTACCCTCCTCCATGGAGGTCCGTAAACAAAGCAGCACGTGTCGCGTTTTTAACGTGGCTTTACACGCGATATGAGAATATATCGAGTTAACCTGATACAGTACACCCGGTTATAAGTAACAAATCACAACTAAATATATTTGCAAGCTAGAGTACACGAGGCAGCAACTTTAATCGTACGTACTTACACTTGAGAAATTGCGGAAGAATCCGTTCCAGGTTCTGATCAGTAGTCTTTACTGATCCTTCCTTTAACAAACGGCCAATGAAGTATTGTTTGTAGCATGTAGTTTCCAGAAGCACTCAAACTGCTCAAGTCTGGGCTATAATGCTGAGGTTTCATCTTTATATAGAGACTCAATAATATCCATCTGCACATTGCGACTTCATTTGACCGGCGTGTACATGTGCGCGTGTGTGTGCGTGTGACTTTTTCTGTTTTAGAGGGCCGGGCTGCATGTTTCAAATCTCCCGGGTTTGCGTGTGCAACTACTTGGTTTCGTTATTAAGTCATGGCGAAACACCTAATGACTCATTATCAAGACGACTTGTTTGAAGCACTATGAGTCGACCCCTTTATAGATGAATCAAGTAAGTAAATGCAGTCTGTCTGTCAGCAAATGCAGATTTGAACAACTGCGCAGCAGACTGCCGCTTGAGCTGTGCGTTCACAAGATCGGTAAAACCTGCTGAATCAAAACTTTTTAAAAACCTGAATCAACATTGGAGTTACCTTTGCACGCTGGAGAAAGGATGAAACAATGTCTGAAGGATTTCTCTTAGACAGGTAACTGTTTTAAAACTGTTTTAGCTTCATGCAAAGCTGATGTAACGTTAGATGTTGTTGTTACAAACGGGTTATATCTTCACAGAAGTGTTGTTCAGCCACTAAAATCTTCCGATGATAGATTAATAAGACTATTTTCAGTTTCATTAGGGACCTTTTACAGCATCGATAATGTAGATTTTATAGTTTAACAACAAAACACAAGTAAATAGCGCTATTACACCTCGTCTCTACCTATATTGTTTACCATGCAACTCTAAAAATTCACTCTGAAATAACATGTCAGTTTGGCTTGCATTCCACCAGACAAGCACTAGTCGCTTTTAACACATAAGAGAGGGTTCTTTTGCTGTGCTCGGGTTTAAGGAGGCGTGGCTCTAGATGGCAGGGGAGGGACTGTGACCCAGAGAATTATGCTAAGCTGTTAGCATTGTGGCAGAACACCTACTGCACCTTTAATAATAATAATTTTATTATTAATAGTACCCTTAATGGTCATAATAATAAAAGCAAAAATGACTGGCGTAATAATTTCATTTGAAACTACATATAGTAAGAAAGCAGATATTTAAAATTGTAATGAATGTTAAATCATTTAACTTTTTTCTTTTTACATTTAATAAATGTTGCCTTGATGATCAGAATAATTTTCTTTAAAGAAAAAAAAATGAAAAAAACTGACGCCAAACTTTATTATTTGGATTTTTTTTGTGCACACCTTTAAATATTGAATATCCTTTTTGCCACTGGACAGTTTATGGTGCACTTTTAATAGAATTTCCCTCTTTTTTACATCTTCAGGTTAAGCCATATTTATTTTATTTTTTTGTGAACCTGGGTGTAACATCCCCCAGTAGATCCGCAAGGATCTATTGCACTACAAGGTTAATATATACTAGTACAACGCTTTTTAAAAAGTGAAATAATCTGATTTTAGCAAAGATTGTAAATAATTTTTTTAGGATTTATTTAACCATAAGCATACACTCATGAGCTCAGGATCAGAAAGTCAAAGAAGTCTGAAAAAAGTTGATGATCAGACCAGCAAAGACTGATTGAAGGACTTGGTTTTATCAACTCAATAGCCGCGTTTCCTCTATCGCGCCTAAAGCGAGCGAGCCAGGGTGAGCCAAGGCCAGTCGCGTTTCCCGTCACTTCCGGGGCCTAAAGAAGGCCTAAACCAAAGAGGGCCAGCCGGGGCGGAGTGAAAGGAGAGGCGGGGACAGTTTTCCGGTCGCACATGAGTACATGCGCCAAACACATAAACAAATAAATAAATAAGGGAAAGAAAACATCTGGAACAAATTATAGGCTGGGGTCTTTTTGCGTATGACCGCCCTTATGTTTCTCTTTTTTAATGTAAGGCTGTTGCATAAAATAACAAAGTAGTTTTAATTTATAAGTGACTTTTTTTTGCTGCGTCCTCCTTGATGTTTCAATAACGCATAATAATCTTTACACCATATTAAAGGCACAATAGACAGTCAAGGTTTTCGAGAGTTTTTGTCAAGTTTAAAAGGTGTGCTTGTGCGCGTTTAGATGCCTGTATGTGTGTGTGAGAACGAGGAAAAAAGCGATCCCTTCATAGCTCTGTTGACGCCGCGCGGCTTTTTTCTTTTATTTTCTTTTATTGTTTTTATTTATTTTGGACGATAATACACTATATGAATACAACAGAAAGACATTAAACTTTACAAATTTCATGTTCACTTTTGTAGGCTACAAAACAATTGTGTCATATCTAGTTACAATAGCCTCAGCTATATTGAAACAATTAGGTATAATAAAATCACATTAAATAAATTAACCAATATAAAACTAACAAAAGCTAGCTATAACAATAAGGTACTATATCAAACTGTTTTAAAGCCATATTAAACTTTTATTTGTCAAAAGCCTCTCCAAAAAAAAAAAAAAAAGATTTTAGATATTTTCTAAAAACAATAAACACCGGAAAATGTTTTAAATATTATTTATAAAGTATTTGGATATGATGATATGAATCAAATCATGCAAACAGCATTTTCGGGGTGAGTGAAAGCAGAAACTAGGTGACCTTCTTTCTTCCAGCTGCGCAGGACTTTACAGATGCATTAGGGAAAACTGCAAGTTCAAATTGTGTTCTGTGTCCTCAAACAAGTGTGTATGTTATTATATGACGTGGTAAAATTAAAAAAGTAAATTTAAATACATAAAGAACTTTATAGTGCATAGCTGATGAGCGCAACGAAATATAGGCTATATTTTATTACGTGCTGCTCTTATGTGCTGAAACACTGAACACTTTTCTTTACTTAAGATATAATAAGCAACATCTTTAAATAAAGGGAATCACTTATTAAGTGTCATGAAGCCTATAGGGAAAAATTCATGTTTCAGTTCTCTCTGGAGCATTTGGGATGAATGTTGGACAGCGTCTGTCTAACTGAGGATGTTATAAAATATATTTAATATTGAGTTATTAACAGAGAATTTTATATATGTGGTTTTATATTATGGATGTGTGTGCTCCCTGCGCTGGGTTTCTCTGTTAGTGGCAAGACCACTGGATTTCGATGCCAACAGTCGGTCGGCGAGTAAATGAATATGATGAATGAGAACACACAGGCATGCATGCGTATAGACATGCATTGTACTGCAGTACAGTAACATGTCATTTGTTTGTTTTGGTTGTCCTAATTTTAATAGTTTCGTGATGATGTGGTGTGCTTTATCTGCCTGATTCCCGCTGAAGTGGGCGGGTTGTGTGACGTTCGATTCGGGGGATGTTCTAGGGGCTGGGTTTGCGTGACGCGCTGCGAGCTACTAGCCTGACAGTGGAAATGCGACATGATTTCGGCCTCACTGCTCAACCTCCCGGGCGATTGGCCCGGCCTGGCCTGATAAAAGCCCTGGCTCGCACTGGCCCGATAGTGGAAATGTGGCTAGTGTGTTCAGCCACCATCATGGTACAAGCCCCCTATCTGTGAAACCAGACCTTAGAATTGTAATCTCAATTGAGTTCTCATAAAATGCAGATGGTGGAGGATAAATGAGGTGAGAATAATCGTCACTTCCTGTTCTTGTCTTGGTTGAACTTTTGCTCACTACTGAAGGGTAGTGCTGTCTAGAACATTTCATTTCGATGTGCTTTACTTGCAGCTACAACATGATGAGTTTGCTCTTTCATCTCTGTGAGTATTTTATCTTTGTTATGCTTTCTGAACTTTTACTTCTTGCACAAATCAAATCAGTCAAAAGTTGGATGCATAAACTTTTTTTTTTTGGCTCATTTGTTTGTTTGGTTGTTTGAACCTTTTATTGAACCTTATTGTAGTACTGTACATTGTACTACAATAGTACTGACAAAGAATCTTTGATTTTATTTTGTAGATCTGCTTATATGGTGTGAGGCAGCACAGACTTTAACAGATCAACAAACACAATTGGGGCAAAATGTCAGCATAAACTGTGATCTTGTTGAAACTGAGGTTTATTGGTTTTTACTGAATCTTTCATATTTAGTCCTGATATTACGCTCTTTCCAAACACCATTTTACTACAATGAACGATTCAGACTTAAATATTCAGTGAACTCTAGTCGTCTGTTAATAAATAATGTCACCACCGATGAGTTAGGAGTTTATTACTGCATGAGCACAAATACACAACCAGAATTCAGCAACGGCACCAGACTGTACATCACCGGTAAGCTCTCTATTGGCACTAAAAACTTTCAGAACACTGATTATGTCAAGACTACTAATGTACTGTGACTTTTTTTATTATATTTTACAGAAGAACCTCCGCAAACCGAGTGCCAGAATAATACAGTAGTGCAGTTCATCCAGCAGAATCAGACATCATGGCTGACTCTCGCCCTCATGTCTGGTCTGTGGATTGTTGTTTTGGTCGTTGTGATCATAGGTGGGTTTTGTTAATTTAAATAAAATGACATGTAAATACACACTGATACTGATTAGCCAATAATTATTTTCATATTATGGCTGATAACTAATGGCATGGTAAAGTGCAGTACAGTACACTTTTATTTCCATTTCCACAGCCAGAAGTACCAAAATAGTAAACATGTATACCACTTTTAGGGACTCTATTGTAAGACTACCTGGCACAAGGTTACGGTACCAATAGAGTAGAGTTAGACTTGCTGCTGGTTTGTTTACAGAGAATTGTTACCAGCATATAGAAGTCAGGGAAATGACACCCTAATAATACAATGATGGCCTACAGCTATAAATCATGGTCGAAACAAAATGCAAAAATAACTTGCTGTATTTCCTGTAAAGCGGCTTATGATGCCATTCACATGGCAAATCTAAATGTGAGTAAAATGTGCGGGAAAAGGGGGGGAGGGGGTGTTAGTGCAGGGTAACACCTAAGTTATATGTCATTTGAGAGCATCAGGGGGTCTCTACATATATATAGGGACTCCCAGAGCTTCTGGGAGACTTGGGATGTCTGCTGTGCCTAGCATGAAGTATGTACTTTCTCACTTAAGGTTGATTTATACTCTGCTTCAAGTGCACACGTATGCTCCGACGCAGCCATTGGTCGCATAGCATGGTTGCATAGCCCTTTGTTGCTGATGCCACCTTTCAAATAATGTAACTACACATCGCAAAAACGCATAGTGCAAGCTCTGTGATGGGTCTGCTTGGTAGGGTTGACACGCATGGGCGGTGCTGAGAGCCACAAGCCTAATAAAGCGAGTGTTTACAAGTTTGGAGTCCCATGAAGGAGCTCCAGATGGAAACTTTTGTTTTGTGTTTACCTTATGATTAAAGTTTTTGCATGTCCATTGGTTCCCGCCTCTGAATGAGCGAGATTTATCTACTTGTAGCGCTTAGAAAAAACGAACCACCCATAAATACACTTGACACAGAGGAATAGGGGAAGCTTTCCCACTCTGATGTGATGCACAAAGAAAGAATGTCAATCCAAGTGACTCTGCAGACTGTTTTGTAATAAATTAAATGTGCATTTGTCTTATTGTTATTCAATTCGCAGGATACATGAAGGTTTATGGCTGTAGAAATAGGCTAGCAGAACAAAACACTGGTCTACAGATAACACAAGTTACCCAACATGATCCAGAGCAAAGCCAATTACAGGTACTATCTATCTATCTATCTATCTATCTATCTATCTATCTATCTATCTATCTGTCTATCTGTCTATCTGTCTGTCTGTCTGTCTGTCTGTCTGTCTGTCTATCTATCTATCTATCTATCTATCTATCTATCTATCTATCTATCTATCTATCTATCTAATCCAATCCTCTTTTCTACATTGGTCTTTCAGGATGTTGAGGTGGACACTTCCATGCTGAGTAATAATCCTCCTGCCCCTGTAAACAGCACCTATGTTAAATTAGAGCTGCCAAAACCACAAACACACGCGTAAAACTGACCTACATGGCATTCTTGCAGAAACTTGTGAAACTGTGGTTGTCAAAGCATTCATGTAGCTGATCGTTGTGTGTTCAGGCACATCTGTCTGCACCTCAACCCAGTGAAGTTGTGTTTTGCCAGTGCTAGATGTAGATTTGTTTTAGTTTTTAACCAAATGATGACCTGCTATTGTTGACTTTATGAATTTATTTTGGTCAAAGAATATGTTAATATCATTAAAGTTTTTTTTAAACAATTGATCATGACATAATCCTATTTCTGTGTTAGAATTCTGCAAGGTGCAAAAAAAAAAACAGGTCTGATTATTTACAGGAAGGGGCCTGTAGAGCTGGTTACAGCCACACAAATGTCTAGATCTATATAAAAATAGTAACACTAGCTATAGTGCATCCAGAAAGTATTGATAGCGCTTCACTTTGTCCACATTTTTTTGTTACAGCCTTATTCCAAAAAGGGTTTTATAATGTATTTCCTTAACATTCCACACACAATACCCCATAATGACAATGTGAAAAAAAGATTTTTTGAAACTGTTGGAAATTTATTAAAAATATTTTTTTAATAACTGAAAATTCACATGTTTACAAGAACTTTGCCGTGAAGATCTAAATGGGGTATATGCCGAAGCATGCTAAAAGGACTTTTAATTTGCCATTAACCTGGGTTAAGCGCTTCCGGCGAATTGAATGCCAATGCAAAATCCGGTGCGTTTAAGGTCTGTTTTCTTTAAAAAATCAGCGATTTCCACTAGCTGAGTGAGAAGCACTGCATTAAATTACATTTCCCCCGCCATATCTTTATAATATGAGCATTTATTTTACCCCAGTATATTCAATGGAGCTTCTGCGCTAGCCTGCCGATTCTGACAGGCGCGTGCGAGTAAACAGCTTTTTGTCTCGCTTTACGCTTGAGCAACTAAATAAATGCTAAAGTTTATTTAACTGAATGTATTTTAATGACATTACAACATCAATGCTGTATAAGGAACCGTATAAAATGAGAAAAAGTTCACAATAACAGGTCACCGGAAGTGCATCAGCATGGGAACAGCACTAGCTCGGCATATACCCTATTGAGCTCAGGTACATTCTGTTTCCTCTGATCATTCTTGAGATGTTTTAGCAGCTCAACTGGAGTTCACCTGTGGTCAATTCAGTTGATTGGTTATGACTTGAAAAGGCATACACTTGTCTACATAAGGTGCCAGGGTTGACAGTGAATGTCAAAGCAAGGCAAGTCTAGTTTATTTATATAGCTTTTCGTACACGGTGGCAATTCAAAGTGCTTTAAATAAACAATAATAAAAGAGACAAGAGTAAGAAAATAAAAACAAATAATAAAAATTATAAAAAACAGATAAAAAAAATAAAAATGTGTTAAAACAGGTTATAAAAGAATGAAAAAGAAGAGAAAAACATAATAGAGTGATCTGTCGGATGTGGCACAGTGCTCATTCAGTAAAGACACTTCTGTCTTGATTTGAATGTGCCTAATGTTGGAGCACATCTGATTATTTCTGCAAGCTGATTCCAGCAGCAAGGGGCATTGTTGCTGAAAGCTGATTCACCCTGCTTTGACTGAACTCTTAGAATTTCTAATTTGTTTGATCCTAAAGATCTGAGTGATCTTTTCAGTTTGTATTCAGTGAGCATATCTGTAATGTATTTAGGTCCTAGGCCATTTAGTGATTTATAGACCAGTAATAATACTTTAAAATCTATTCTGAATATAAACTGGGTGCCAGTGTAAAGACCTGAGGACAGGTGTGATGTGCTCTGATTTCCTGGTTCTGGTCAGAATCTTGGCCACAGTGTTCTGGTTGAGCTGCAACTGTCTGACTGTCTTTTTGGGAAGGCCCGTGAGGAGGCCGTTACAGAAATCCACCCTGCTGCTGATGAAAGTATAAACAAGTTAAACAAGTTTCTGTAAATCCTCACTGGAAACAAAGCATCTGATTTTTGCAATGTTTTTGAGATGATAGCATGCTGATGACTATGTCAACTATGACAACTGCTATGACATGACTATTAAAATTCAGATCTGACTCCAGAGTCACACCAAGATTCTTGACCTTATTTTTTGTTGTTTGACCTTTAGTGCCAAGGTACGCATTCACCTTGAGAACCTCATCTCTGTTTCCAAATGTAATGTTTTCTTTGTTTACCTGAAGAAAGTTTTGGCACATCCAACTGTTCATTTCATCAATGCATTAATTGGCAGGGGTGTCAATGGGGCTGAGTGTCATCAGCATAGCTGTGGTAGGAGATTTTTATTTTTTTTTTTTATATATTTAGCTCAGAGGGAGCATATAAAGATTGAACAGGAGAGGTGCCAGAATTGAGCCTTGTGGGACTCCACACGTCATGGGTGTCCACATCGACCTATGGTCACCTATACTGACATGGTAACCTCTACCTTCAAGGCTTACCAGCCTATCCAGAAGTATGTTGTGATCGATAGTGTCAAATGCAGCACTGAGATCGAGCAATACCAGCACTGTTAGTCTGCCTGAATCTGTATTTAGGCGGATATCATTCATTAACTTTATAAGAGTTTAATCTTAAGAGTATACGATTAAATCAATTTTTCAATCATTTTGCCAATGAAAGGATTGAAAGATTTGAGATTGGCCTGTAATTGCTCAATAGGGTGTTATCCAGGTTGCTCTTTTTTAAGAAGGGTGTGACAACTGCAGTTTTAAGTGAGTTTGGAAAAATCCCTGACAGAAGTGAGGCATTTACTACTTTTAGAAGATCCATTTCTAAACAGTTAAACACCGTTTTGAAGAAGATGTGGGGAGCGTGTCAAGACTGCAGGTTGATGTTTTCATAATTTGCACAATCTCTTCTTAGATTTTACCATTAGTTGCCATGAATTTGCTCTGACTTCGACACAACTTGGCTGTTTGGTTGAGCTGATTGCCTTTCTGATATTATTGATCTTATCAGTGAAGAAATGAGTAAACTCATTACATTCGTAGCTCACTGAGAATCCTACTGGGGGGTTCGAGAATTATTGTTGCTGTTTAAAAGGTTTGAAAAGAAAGTCGGTCTAGCAGCGTTTAGTTCCACATTAGAAGCATGAAGACTGTCTTTATAGATATTATAACGGACTACTAGTTTCGTCTTCCTTCACATACGCTCGGCTTTTTCATGATTTGAACTGCTGTTGATTTTCTTTCTTCTCTTTAAGGTCCTTTTTTCACTTCAGCCCTCTTCCTAAGTTTAACAGAAGCAATGTCATCTATGACATTCTTAACTTGTTCAGCTTTACCACAATTTAATATATCAAAAAGACATAAATTGAGAAATGGACTGTTGTTGTTTGTTAAAAAGGTTAGAGCGAAACGATAAAAATGTTCATTTTTAGTTCAGACTGAAGAGTATTTCAGGATGAGGGGCGACATGACTAAAGGCTCGCTTTCCTATTTCAGTTCGAACCTGGGGAACAGTCAAATGATAAGATTCACTTGAACGTAAGGCATATTGGCTTTTAGACTAAAAAGGGAACATAAGTATGAAGGCACCATTCCCAGAAGAGCCTTGAAGACCAGAGTCATCCAGTGGGTGTACCTTCTTACATACAGAGAAGGCCACTCAACTTTAGCATACAATTCCCAATGGTGAGTTGGTCTCTGACAGCCTGTAACAAATCTTAGAGCACTGTGATAGAGTTTAAAGAATTAAATTACTTAGTACAATATTTTTTGCTTTTTAATAAGTTTTGCTTTTCACATTATTATTCATTTAACATAAACACAAACAATGAACTTACTCACATAGCAAAATTTCTCTGGCCCAGCTCTGGCCCACACAATCAGGTTTTGCTTGGTCCACATGACGCAGTGAATTACGGTACATGACTGGACCAAGTCTGTCTTCCAGACAAGGGCCAAACATGGACCATATCTGTCTCAGCCAAGTTAATAACTCATAACTGGGCCTGAACTGGGCCAGATGGGTTGGTGTGTCACGATTTCAATGAAATTTATAAGCCTATGAATCATTACGCTTAAGGCACACTATGGGCATGCTTTTTTCTCAAAGTGACCTGATTGGTTGAATTTTTTTCTTTTCTCAAAAATTATTTTATGTATTTTTAATGTGTGTCAAGACTCGCCAAACTCACATGGTCCATTTATACATTTTTAAAATCTGGGCCAATTTCTACGTTTTACATTTGGCCCTTAATATTGTGTGCTGCCTTAATGACGGTGCCACTTCTGACAAACCCGGGCCACGTTTGGCCCACACGCTGCATGCCAGTGCCGGATGAATGCCTGCTGTGCCAGCTTTATGCCAAATCTGGGTCAGAATTCTTTGCCACTTGGGCACAGGTGTCAAACTCAGTTTTTAAAAGGGCCGCAGCTCTGCACAGTTTAGTTCCAACCCTAATTAAACACACCTGATCAAACTAATTGAGTCCTTCAGGCTTGTTTGAAACCTACAGGTCAGTGTGTTGGAGCAGGGTTGGAACTAAACTGTGCAGGGCTTCGGCCCTCCAGGAATTGAGTTTGACACCCCTGCACTAGGGTATGGCTCTTTTAAGCTTATTCTCACGTCTGAGCTCCAGGCAGTCAGCAGGAGCTCTGAGTACACCTGCCAGGCAGAAAGCAGCTGAACGTCCATCCTGAATCTGCCGCTGAATCTCTCTGTAGGTTGTTTTTAATTCTGACAAAATTTATATCAGATAAAGATATCAATTCGGCACGAACATATCATTTGAAGGGCCTTCTGCTTATTTAACCCTTACAGACGTTGGCAAAGTCTTGTAGATTGTCTTGCATTATTTTGGCTAAAAATATTAGGGGAACGAAAAAATCTAAAACATACTGCTCTTTTTAAATAGACTAATGTTCTTCATAGCTGAAAACATCATACATGCTCAGACGAGTCTGTGCTCACCTCTTAGAGCAGGGGTCACCAATCTTGGTCCTAGAGGCCCGGTGTCATTGCAGGGTTTAGCTCCAACTTGCCTCTACACACCCGCCTGGATGTTTCAAGTATACCTAGCAAGACCTTGATTAGCTTGTTCAGGTGTGTTTGATTAGGGTTGGAGCTAAAATCTGCAGGACACCGGTCCTCCAGGAACAAGTTTGGTGACCACTGTCTTAGAGCATTCTGATCAGTTGAAGAAAAAATATAAATCTAGTGGGAATAAAAGATTTTTTATTCAAAATAAACCAGGGCTAAGCATAACATGTTTACACATTTTTATAAAATAAGTTGGTCAAGTAGTAATAAGTGTTTTAAGTTTAAAATAGTCTAGAAAGCAATAAACTACTATTTTGACAGTGTTTTCTTAAATGCATATTGCACAAAATTGAGATTCTGCTGCCAGAGATGTGATCTTTTCAGTCACAAACTGCTCTCTGCACATCAGCATTTTTAAGCTTATTTGACAGATGTGCACTTGTTTTACATTGTTGCAATTCTTTAAACGTGCTGTTAATAAAAGAAATGCATCATAACTTTGATGCATTTCCCCCCTTCATTTATAGAATATATCCAATAATATAATAAATAAACAATAAACAATTGAACTTTAATAAAGCAAAATTTGGTGTGATCATTTTCTGGCAGCAAACCAGAAAATAAGTTGTTCAGACATCATACAAGTATGTCAAGGTGCAACTTCACAGAAGACCACTGGGGGACACTAATAGACCATGATGTCTAAATGAAAATCATTTTCACCCCCTTGCGTGGTTTTGAAGCTTTTTGAGTTTCTTTCTGTTTTCATATTTTGAAGAATGCTGGTGGATGCAACCAACTCACATCCATGGTGGGGAAAATACTATGAAAGTCAATTGGTGCCAACAACCAGCATACCTTCTTTTGTGTTCAACAAAAGAAAGAAACTCAAAATGTGAGTAAAACCCAATCCTAATTCTATTTTTGTACCCCTACCCCTTGTGTGAAGGAGAAGGGCTTCAAAATTTACCCCTAAGAAATGGGACACCTTTACAGCACCTGCACACTTCATCATATGTCATCACAATCTTATGCTTCAGATGAGATCAGATGATTGTGACTGCTGTAGATATTCTTGTGTTATTTTATGTTATTTATCTTCATGAAGTCACTGAAGGCAACTGTATCATGTCATCATAACCATATAATGTGGCAATAACCTCTTAACTGTAGTGTGCATTTACACCATGGCCACATTCATCAATGTAAGCGCAAGAAAACAACATTAACAGTATAGCAGACTCTGTAAAAAGTCATTCCCTGCCGCTAGACTTTTCTGACAGGGTATTCGAGTGTCAGAACGTTGTGTGACTGCTATACAGGAGTTAATTGATTATAGACAGTGAAATTTAGCTGTTTTTATTTTAGCGTATTTTACAGTTCTATCGCGCTATCATCCCATAAAGGTATTTTCCTATATTTCTCCCATATTTTCAGTCTTTCTCTGAAGGGTGGCAAATAAACATTTAAAGAGTCGAACCTCCATATACGCAACACATATCGCCGAACCACCAGGGGCCGCATCTTGCTCTTAAATATGAGTCTGTTCTGTGCTTTCGCTTTGTTTAGACGTGAAAACACTGTAAAAAATGCCGCGATTCCCTTTCGTTTCATTACAGATGCCGTCGCCCTTTTGTAGCAGGGTGGAATATCCCTTTATGGCTATTGGCTGGTGTAACACTAATAGTGATGGAAAATTCGGATCATTTAACTGACTCAGATCTTTGAGTCTCGTTCATCAAGATGAACAAATGTTTTTTCGAGTCAAATGTTACGAATTGCTTCCAAACACATCTACAACTAACCCAAAAGGTTGATTGCACGACAAATAAGTCATAAATAGAATATAAGTAGGAGAAAATAATAATTCAATGTTTACCTGCTCTTTTGTCTATGAAGGCATTTTTGTCTCTTTGCTCAGCTCACCTCTTCATGTCTTCAAATGTCAGGGGTTCATTCACGTTACACTGACAGTCACATATAATCTTAATCAATGCACAGTCTAAGCAATGATCGATCGTTCAACACGTGACAGAATGACTCAAACCCGAGGACTCGAGAGATGAACGGTTCAATTCTTTTTCCGGCTCTAAACGCGTATGATTGGCTCGTGATGAACGAGTGACTCAGACCCGATAGAGGACATGAGAGATGAACGGTTCAATTCTTTTTCCGGCTCTAAACGCGTATGATTGGCCCGTGAGAAACGAGTGACTCAGACCCGATAGAGGACATGAGAGATGAACGGTTCAATTCTTTTTCCGGCTCTAAACGTGTATGATTGGCTCGTGATGAACGAGTGACTCAGACCCGATAGAGGACTCGAGAGGTGAGCGAATCAAAACTTTTTCCGGCTCTAAACGCATATGATTGGCTTCTGCCAATGTAATGAAGACTTGAAATGAACGATATCACCTCCACAAATGTGCGGATGAATCACTCCCTGAGAGGACTCGTAGTTCCCGAGTCATATTGAAGATTCGTTCAAAATGAACGAATCGTTCATGAACGACCCATCACTAAACAATAACTTGTGGAGCCTATGAGAACCTAGTTGACTATCACTGTAGTTTCTATTGGCTGGGTCATGCTAAGTCATCGAACCTATCAGATCCCAGTTAGGAAGTATAAAAGTTGAGCACGTTTGGTAACTCTGTATGTGACATCTGTGTTACCGTCTTTTTTTCTGATGGGTGAACCTTTCCGGTTGGAAGTAACGGTAAGTACGGAAGTTGTGAGTTTTTGTACACTTCAGTATATTTGGGCAGTAACTGTAGTATACGTGTTGCCAGGATTGACTGGTTTGGTCCTCGGCTGCTCTGCATCAGACACTGTTCGTTCGGCATGCTTTCTGCCTGCTCTGGTTCTCGGCGCTTTGATGTGCGTTGGAGACTTCCGATTTAGTGTTTACCAATAACTTCCGATGTTTGAAGAGTGATGCCATGTCCTAACATCTGTGCGGTATGTATGGCGGAGCGTTTGCTTGTTTTGATTTTGTTTTCTTTATTGTAATTTGTGGCTTTGTGCCAACAGGTGACTGTGCACAAGGGTTTCTATAATTAGTGGTGACCAAGTCTGACAACTGCGGTGGCAGCTCTGCTGTTTTGCTGGAGCCTTACTCTGTGATTTTGTTTCTTTATATATTATGATTTTTATAGTTTCCTTGTTTGAATTGTTATATTTGTATTGTGATTTGTGTTTTTGTTATGCATTTGAGAGATTTTTGCTAATTTCCCCTTTCTGTTCAGGTCCATTCTAAATTGTTTACTTATTGGTTGTGATTTTTATATTTTTCTTTAATAGTTTCATACTCCATATGGCCATCTTCAATATCTCATTCATCCTCTTGTGGACTACATTACCCAGCATCCCTCACAATTCTCAGCTTCTTCCACAGAGCCATCAAACACTAAAGTCAAGTCTCAAGTCTTTACTGCTGAAATAGGAAAATAAACTGACTTCTCTGTGTTTGGTTTCAGTGTATGAAATAAAGTGAATTAATCGCATTTCAGAAATTACGTGTTCTTGGATCCTGCAAATAAACATCAAACTAAGAGAAACAAAGTGAGAATGAAACCACTTCCTCTTGAGTCACATTTCAGTGACTCATGACTTCAGTGACTTCCCTTAAATTAAAAACATTAAAAAAGGTTTTGAAAAAAAGAACTTTAACTTGGTTTTACTGAATGTACTTGTAGCTGAATTTACCACAGCTGTTAGAAAAAGTGGAGCGCTTTAAAGTCATTATGACTAAGTTCCTACTTCATAAAACAGTGTCAGTATTTACTGACTAGGCAAATAAACTGCACAGTTATTTTGAGTGTATTCAGGTGGCTCAGCTGAGACAATAATAATAGGTTTTTTTTTAATAATAGTTTTTAAAATTATCAAGGTTACAAGCAAAAGCAAAATCTAAAAAATATTTTGGGGAAGTGTTGAGTCAGTTTGATAAACTTCAGTGATTAAGGCCCCGTTTACACTAGTGCGTTTAGTTTTAAAACGGCGTTTTAGATCAAAAATGATCTGCGTCCACTAGCGTTTCACCTCAGAACATATCAGGGGCGGAGTGGGACTCTTTTTCAGCCCTGGAGTTTCAAGCCTTAGACCAGCCCACCTCAGTTCACCACTGACTATATTAAAATAAGGTAATTTCCAATTCAGTTTCTAATTACACTATCACGTCTTTTTTTTTTGAGAAAATAGCTGTTTTAGAACTTCAAATGTTCAACAACCCTTACAGTATTATATGTCTTAACAATAAAAATGAAAAAAAAAAAAATGTTACTCAGACGAGGACCGAATCCGGGTTGCAGCGTCATAACCTAACGTGCTAACCACAGTACCCCAACAGCTGTTCATTGACTGGTGACTTATCTAGTTTTATCATCATTTACCTCCAGGCTGCATCTTGCTCACGAGGCTATGAGAAAATAAAATAGAGAAAAGCAGCAGAGCTGCGGTAAAATAATGAATAAGAAGGCTGTGGTCAAGTAAATAAATAAATTATTTTTAAAAAGTCTTACTGCTGAGAGCAACAGATTCTGGAGCTAGGGACACCGGCCCTCGCGGCCAAAAAACGGACCGGCCCACCGGGAATTCTCCTGGTCCTCCCGATTAGCCAATCCAGGCCTGGAACATATCTACGTCCACACTACGCCACCAAAAACGTATATCACATGACCATTCGCGCACTCTGGGCAAGCGCGTTCTAGTATAAACAGGAAGCATGTGTCTCGCTCAGCATTTGGTTATTGTTAGTCAACAAACGCCGGTTGAACAATGAATGTGATGGCAAAGAAAGCAAGAGAGGTCTTTTTGTGGACAAACGACGAGGTTGAGTTTTTTACTAAACGTAACAAATGAATAACTGAACAATAGCGCCTAAAACAGTCAATAGTGCAAACAACACTCTAATTTCTGTGTCCATGTTGTTGTTTACAGTGAAGCCTGGTCTGCTGTTTTCCGGTAGCGTTAAAGCCATGTGTTATAGTCATGTGATAGGGGCTTGACAAATAAGGGAAGGATACACAATGAAACAAAAGCCCCAATCAGGTAGCGAATCTCAGCAGCCCCGCCTCCATTTTCAGATGTCTCCGTTATTCCCCATCCACACTGAGACAGAGCAGCAGCGTTTCAGAATGAAAACACCTCTCCAGCGTTTGGAAAACGCTCCGATATCGGCGCTCAAAAACTCCGGGTAAGTGTTGACAGATGGCGTAACCGTGGCAAAACTTATGCGTTTTCAAACTAAAACGCATTAGTGTAAACGGGGCCTAAATGTTCATGAACGTATGTTGTGCTTTAGAGTAAATGTGTTTAGATGGGGAAAAAATGGTCACAAGTGGTCGCATTCACACGTAAAGAAGGTGTGAAATGACACCATTTGCTGATGTTCATGTCTCACGCAACCCTGTCAAAACCATTGCAGTGTAATGAGTTTGCAATGGTGTTTTGAAATGGAATTAATATTAAGAAACATGTATGTGTGTGTTGAAATGTAAAATCCAAAGCCTACAGTAATCATACTTTTTGTCAGGGCTCAGTTATTTAGATTTGTGTCTTTATTTTGTGTCCAGTGTTGTGGTATTATTAATCCTTTGAGCTGGTTGTTCATTTGTTTGAGTTCTGGTGGCCGTGGCTAGGGTTGCTGTTCTCTTTCAAACATTTGTTAGTTATCTTACTATGAGAACCGCCTTGGGCATGACCAATCCTGGAAGGAACAATTACATCACGTCTGTCGGCTGACAGACCAATCATGGCAAGTGACACGGAGGACCCGGCTCCAGCATATAAGCCACTGTCTGCAATCTATACTCCATTCTTGATCTCTTTCCCATGAAGTTATATTTTGGAAGCTATCCTCAGCAGATTGCAACAAAGTGACCCTTTAAACTGTATTTCCTGCAGTGTGAACCAGCGCAATAAGGTGGACTTTCAACATTTCTTTCCTGAGCAGTTACAGTTTGTTTTCAACAAATCGAGAAGCACTTTGTGAGTCACTCAAGTATCTACAAAAATGTAAAGTTTGTTCCTGTGCATCCAGGCCAAGGGCCAAGGGCGCAGATGAGGGTAAAAATAAACCCCCCAAAAAATGCACTGCAAAATTTAGAGCTACACTCCCCAGTTCCATCTCTGGATGGCGCTGCCAAGCAAACAAGAGGTTCAGCAGCTCAAGTGTATCTGTCTGCGGACTGCAAGATGGGGCCTAACATTCATTCATTCATTCTATTTTCAGCGTAGTCCCTTTATTAATCTGGGGTCGCCACAGTGGAATGAACCGCCAACTTATCCAGCATATGTTTTTTAGCAGTGGATGCCCTTCCAGCTGCAACCCATCTCTGGGAAACATTTATACACTCTCATTCACACCAGACACTATGGACAATTTTCGCTTACCCAATACACCAGTACCGCATGTCTTTGGACTTTTGGGGGAGCACCCAGAGAAAATTGCTGAAATTATCAATTGCTGATGTCATGTTGATAACAATATATTATTTTGGCCACTGTTGAATAGTCTCACTCCCCACAACATTTAATTGTTTGGTCATGGCGTAAGTCTTTACATGCAAAATGGCTGAACAAATTGCCATATATTTTGTTAGAATATATATTTTATACATTTCCATTAGACTTTTTGTTCTAAATCTGTTTACAATTTTTCAACTTCTTCCAGGTAAATCTGGACTTTTTTAAATGAAGGTCTAAAAGGAGATTGTTCTAGTGTCCCATTTTTACTTAAGTTTTTTGTTTGTGCTATGCTGTATTTTCCTATCTGTATCGCAATGACATGATCTGGCAACAAATTACAGGACAAACAGCCACAAAAATATATATATATTGCTATAGTTTAAATCAGAACAGCCCTTTAGAGTACACTGATATTGACAACATGACTACAAAGTGATTTGACTGTCTTATCCATACACAATGAAAGCAGGACTTGTCATTCTAAAGCCACTGACATGTTCATCAACACATAAATTATGTTTTGAGAGATGAACTAAGGATTTTGAGCAGGTGACTGGCTTTTGCAGGTAATCTGTGGTGTTTTGCTAATGATATGGGGTATTGTGTGTGGAATTTTGAATAACTAAGGCAAGGATATGAATTCTTTCCGGATGCACTGTATATGCCCTGGCCTCTCCTGATGGGCAGGGATCTTCTCTCACAAGCGCAAGGGGAGATTTTTCACCCAGCCTCGGACAAAGTAACTCTTTGGGTCTGGCCTGTGAGAGGTTAATTCTAAGTGTCACAGGTTTACTGGCAAGGGTTATAGAAACTATTCAGAATGCGAGAGCAGCTTTAACACACCTGCATATGACAAGAAATGGAATGTGTTTGAACTGTGGTGCGAGCAGCGACACATCGTTTTGCTCAGTGTGCTGTGGCAGATGTGTTATGCTTCCTGCAAGAACTTGCAGGGGTGCAAATCTGGCTGCGATATCTGCATGCCATGTGGAGATCGATGGAAAAAATATTGGTCAACACCCGCTGGTGAGCCGGTTTATGAGAGGAGTGCGACATATGAACAAAGTTTCAAAGCCGCTGATTCCATGATGGGATTTATCAGTGGTCCTGAACGTTATTCCCAGCCACCATTTGAACTGATGGAAAACATTGATTTAAATACCCTTTCACTAAAGGTCGCTATATTACTTGCACTTTCAAGCACAAAGTGCATCAGCAAATTTCATGCGCTATTAATTCATAGCTTTTGCATGATATACGCTGCAGATTTAGCATAAGTGTCTCTTAAAACTAATCCAGTGTTTGTGCCTAAAGTAGAGTAGAGTGAGTACAACACAGTTTCCTTAACCACGAAAGTAAAGGAGTAAAGAGTAAAAGTGAAGTAAAAAGAAAGTAAAGAGGCCGAATGGAGAAGGCTCGTTCTTTATTCTCGCACTGCAAATGGTCTGCTCAACTGTTTTCTCACTCGTGAAGCGTTCAGTTTTTCCACTTACAAAGTCTGCCATGTAAATAACAAATGCGCCATGGAGTGATGCAACCAGGGCTTAATTTGTGCTGGAACAAGCTGGATCCGGATACGGCTGAACCAGGACCTCATTTTACCGATCCCCCTCCTCACACACACCCTAAGCAATTCCCCAACCCTTTCGTCCGCAACACCTCTCTCTCCTCTGGTAAAATGCCAGATACGTTACCCTGATTAGTTCCAGGACCTCACAATTTACAAATTAAGCACTGGGCGCAATTGACTCAGGGAATGGGAAATGAGACTCTGGCTGTTTCTCAATATGCGTTCTTCAGCGGTCTTGCGTCCTCGTGTTCTCGTGTAACGTCATCCTCAGCTGCCTAAGTTCAGTTCCAATACTCAAGACCGCAAGTACGGAGGACGCGTGAAACTTCCCGGATGTGATCTTGATATCGAGGATGCACTGATGCAGACTTGAGCACCGAACTCGCTCTGGAAGTCCCAGAAGTCATTGCGACTGGAGGTGGGAAGCGCAGCATTTTATTTAGATTTATTATTAAAGTTCAGAGATATCACTTATTTACCTCAGGAGTTTCCCAAAATGAAACGGTGAAAGTAAACATTAACATGAATATCTTAATAAAGGAATAAACACATTAAGGGTTGTTTGTTTGCTGAAATTCGTATTAAAACTTGTTTTATTTATATTGTGCAGAGTATATTTATAATGTTTTTATGCAAAATATATATTTTGAAAAGGGGGGAAACAATAAATCGTTGTATGAGTTCTGTAATGTTTAAATAATTTCCATTTAAAACGCGTGAAGGTCAAATGACCATCGGGAAGATGACACGAAGACACCTGGCAAGACCGGTCTCCACAAGAACGCAAGTCCGTTCTCTGCGTTCTTGGAATTGAGAAACAGCCCCGGATTGGTTTAATGCATGTTATTCTCAAAACACTCCCATAACTCATTAAGAGAATAAGTACAACCCAGTTAGACCATGCACCTGGGTGCACAGCATATTTTTTCGTCCTTAAAATAGCAAAAGTGGATTCGGACACACCCTTAATGCTTTTTGTGCCATGTGCTTTAGACTTTACAATTAGATCATTAAAAAGAGCCCAAGACTGACATCCCAAGTTGGGAAAAGTCATTTCCGGGGGATACAGAGTTAATTTGCGGGAGGTTGCAGGAGAGTGGGTGCCTTACAAGCGAGGGGGTGGGTGGGGACCGGAGGGTTTGTGAGTGAGCGACGTAAAGTAGGTGAGAGTTTAATGTGATCATTACTGCGGCACGATCTACCGCCGCCTTTTAAAAAAAAAGAGATTGTGTTTTTTAGGTATGACCACAGTTTGCGACTATGCCGCCAGGTGTTACAAAGGGACAGGATGCGAACGGACAGAAGTGAAGTTTATTCATAAACTAATTTCGAGAGGATCACGTGCTTATGATTGACACGGCTGGCCCCGAGTCAAGGTAATGTACGAACCACCAATCAGACTATTCCTAACCCAGTGTAAATAACCAAACATCTTACCTTTAGTCATCTTCGTCTTGAAGAATCCCCCCTTCCACCCCTTTTCCTCCTCTTTTATACAGGGCAGCACGGTGGCCCAGTGGCTAGCACTGCGGCCTCACAGCAAAAAATGCCTCCGACTCAGGTATTCACCCAACCGGACACAAATTTCGTGTGGAGTTCATGTTCTCCCCATGCTTGCTTGCTCGCCCTGCAACGGGAGGCAGCTCCGGGCTCGAGGATCTTTTGAGCTCGGGGCTCTCTCCCGGGACAGCATGCCAAACTAGCTTATTACCAATCATCAGCTAAGTGTGAACTCTTGAAATAGACTATATACATTATATAATGTATTATTACATTAGCTGTAAATACTCTGCTACTTGTAAATAAAGATAAACAATAAAACAAAGCATAATTCCTTCATTAATCATTAAAAAGACAAGTAGGCTACATTATTTAAAGGAATAAAGAATAACAAATAACCTTTGGGGTGAAGTGCTTAAGTCCGCTATATTCAGCACCAAAACACTAGTTGCCATGAGATTGTGTTGGTTTGTTTAATAAAATAATAATAATCTAGCCTAAATAAAATTAAAGCGAAATATTCACCTTTTTATAGAAGCCTCTTAGTAGGAGCGTGCGAGACGTACCTGAAGAGCGGTGGGGGTGAGTTGCACACAATATACCTGAAGAGCGGTGGGGGTGAATTGTGCCGTGACCTACCTGAAGAGCGGTGGGGGTGAGTTGCGCCACGACCTACCTGAAGAGCGGTGGGGGTGAGTTGGGCGCAACACCTCATACTGCCACCTAATGGTGAAGATTGTATGTTATTACATTATAGAAAGCTGACATACTCCAAACGGTCATCTTCAATATCTCATTCATCGTCTCGTGGACTACATTATCTCATGCATAATGAGTGCGTCATTGTGAACCAGGAATAGTATTCACAGCGGTTTCCACATTTTGTACAGGATTATTCTAAATTTGATTAAATTCATAATTTTCCCTCAAAATTCTACAAATACTCCATTATGACAACATGAAAGATTTTTAATTAAATTCTTCAGCGCAGCCTTTAACATCTACAAAATGTACTTTTTAAAAATACAGTAACCCATGTTTTTCACTAATTGATATGTTTACAGAAGCAAATTTGTGCAATATTTAAATTTAGGTGAACAATGGAAAAGAGGTTCATAAAAAAGCCACAAACCAACTGAGAGAAAGAAGGTGAAAATGAAACCACTTCCTCTCGTGTCACATTTCAGTGCAGGCCCCTTAAAACACAATAAAAAATGTTTTGAAAAAAGAGATTTACTTTGGTTGTATGTACTTATAGCTGAATTTATCACAGTTGGTGGAAAATGTGCAAGTAACACTATAAAGTCTTGTTGATTATGTTCTTACTTCATAAAATAGTATCAGTATTCACTGATTAGGCAAACAAACCACACAGTTATTTTAAGTGCATTCAGATGGCTCAGATTTGACAGATTTTTTAATAATAGTGTTTTTACATTATCAAGGTTACAAGCAGAAGAAAAATATTATTGGGGGAAAGTGTTGAGTTGGAAAAAAATACTCACAAGTGGTTGCATTCAAACATAAAGCAAGTGTGAAATGACACCATTTGCTGACGATCACATCTCGCACTCAACCCTGTCTAAACCGTCACAGTGTAAAGTTCACACTACAATGAGCAAAACACTTAAAACGTGCTTTAAATTGTATTTTAAAGTGGGATTATTCAAGGAACATGCATGTTTGTGTTGAAATGTAAAATCTGAAGCAAATAGTGATCAGACATATTGTCAAGGCTGAGTTATTTTTATATATTTTTTTCTTTTGACTTTGTGTCGAGTGTTTTTATTAAAGCTGTGATCTGGTTGAATGAATGAGTTCTTGTGAGTGTGGCTATGAAGCTATTTTAGTATATCAATATCCAGAAGAGAAGAAGTTTTGAAAAATGTGGAAATACAAATGAGCAATTTGGATATTTTATATATAAAAGACAAAAGCACATTTAAAAAAGATTTGAAGGTTTTAACTTTTTTTTAGTAAATATGAAGCCACTGGAGTTAAACAGAAACCTGATGGGGTCTGAGCTTTCAATACAGCTCGAAAGCCAACTAGATGAATGTGGTTTGTTCTGGAGGCAGGACAAAGCCAACCTCATAATGTGTCTATTAATAGATGTGTGTGATTGGTTTGCATGTGAAGGATAATCCATCCAGCATAAAATTAATTCTGTTGTAAACAAAAACAGCTTTACAGTCAAATATAGGCTTGTTTAATAAAGGATGTTTAATAAAGTTCAAAGGTAAATAAATATATGCCCACGCTTTAAAAATGCAGAGTTGGTTTAATCTGTAATTTTGGCTACCGAAACCAACAGACAAACCAACAGTTGGAATAAAAGCTACAAACATTTTAAAAATAAATATGTTGTATTTTATGAAATAATTTCCCATATTTGATAAACCCAGCTTATAAACCCAGTGTATTTGCTCAATCAAGACTATCTAATTTCCCTATTTGAAATGTATGCTAAATTACTATTATATACTCCCAATGTAAACATTTAGTTACTCAAATAATAAAGAGAATAAAGAAAATAAAAGAATAATATAAAAAAAATCACAACACTTAAAGTTTAGGGTGCATACATCTTACATTTCTTACAATACTATAAGACATGCAAACACAAATCTCAGTTATAGTATTTTAATTTAAATACGAAAGTGAAAATGCGTACAACTTAGGAGTTAAATTGTGTTTTCTTCAAGTAGAAAAAAGGAAAGAAAGAAAGACTAACCATGCAATAGTTATACAAAGAAAGGAGAAAAAAACGGATATGCGCTTGTGCGCGTTCACGCGACAGTATCCTGTCAATGAATCAGAAGCGACGTCTGTTTATACAGAGCTGCTGACGAAAATGAGGTTCGTTTTAATTTTATTGCGTTTACGGCTGTGGCATTTGGATGGTAAGTTATTTTGTTTTATATTCAAATGTATTATAGCACTGCGAGTTAATACTTAGCCTATTAAAAACAGGAATTGCGTAAAACACGAAGATGGAAATTAGGAACGTACAGTTAATAGGGTTTGCGCGTAAGCAATGTTCTGGGGCTGCCTGATTTTAATGAGGAGAAATAACAATATACTATAATACTATTAATACTATATTAGATCGTAGGCTATAAGATATTTATTATTTTAACGAGTTTGTTCAGTTCATTCTTTTTTTGTCTGCGTTCATGAACTGTTCTCAGATCACTCCAGCATTTAGAAAACAAGTATTCAGAAAGTTTATGAATGACTGTGTTTTAGGTGTGTTTGGTGCTGATGAAGATGAAATGAAGACTTTGTCTGTAACGGAGGGGGATTCAGTCATTCTACACACTGGTGTTGCTGAAATGAGAAATATTACTGTGTTACAGTGGATGTTTGGACCTGAAAACCCAGATATTATTATTGCTGAACTCAACCGAGAGGCGATGATTAATAATGTTTCTGATGAGAGATTTAGAGACAGAGTGAAGATGGACAATCAGACAGGATCTCTGACCTTCACAAACATCAGAAGCACAGACACTGGACTTTATAAAGTAGAAATCAGCACAAATCCAGAAGCAGAAAAAATGTTCCGAGTTACTGTCAGTGGTGAGCAGTAAAGTTTGCTGTGCTTTATACAGAGCTGTGTTTTGACGATACATCTGAAAGCTTATTAATCTCCTAACCCTGTCCCTAAGTGAACTTAAAGTTTGACTGATTTGTCTTCACCCTCAGCTTTTCTATCTGCTCCTGTCATCATCAGAAACACTTCTAAATGCTCTTCATCTGAAGGTCCGTCAGTCTCTCACTGTGCGCTGCTGTGTTCAGTGGTGAATGTGAGTGCTGTGAGTCTCTCCTGGTACAAAGGAAACAGTTTAATCTCCAGCATCAGTGTGTTTAATGTCAGCATCCGTCTCTCTTTACCTCTGGAGCTGCAATATGAGGATAACAACACCTACAGCTGTGTGATCAACAACACTATCAGCAACAAGACTGAACACCTGGACATCAGACAACATTGTCAGCCATGTGCAGGTACATTTGTTTTTAATTACTGAGCTACATTGTTAGTTGTGTTCAGGTGAATGATTGAAAGTAGTATTTCTCTTGATTTTAGGCATTGCACCTCCTATAGGGCTGATATCTATTGCTGCTGGAACTCTGTTAGTAGTGGCTGCAGTTGCAGTGTTTTGTATTTGCAGGAAATGTAGAATAAATTACAAAGAAGGCAAGTGTACATTTGCCACATTTGTAAAAAAAACAAAAAACAAAATAATATATATATATATATATATATATATATATATATATATATATATATATATATATATATATGATGAAAGAGAATCTAATACATCTGTCATTATTGTTAAAAAAGGCCAGGTTCCTGAAGAAGAGATAACCTATGCTGAGCCAACGTTCTGTAAAAGGAATGCTCTAATAATGGTAAGAAAAACGTCTCTTTATAATGTTTTTATACTTGTGCACTTTAAATCTCCATGACATCAGTGACTTGTGGTCATTTGTGAGATCATATGATTATTGTAGCATATATAGGAAAGCAGCTTTTGTTTTATAGTGTTTTTAAATTAACATTTGTCTGCTTGACACTAAACGAAGACCAACTTTAAAATAAAAATAATTTTATGGCATCTTATTGACCTTATTCTCCAGGCACGAGCAGACGCAGCCATTAGAATCTATTCGGCTTGAGACTTGCGGTTGCACTTCCATTGATATTTAGACTTTAAAAATGACTCGTTCTGTTGCTTGATGTTGCAAACTGATTTTTTTATATTATATTATTCTACTTTTATGTATAGTCATGAACACACTTGCTTGCAGAGCAAGTAGCGTTTATTGATCCTAGTCATTTCTCCCATAGGCAACTGAATTGGAAGTTCTAAAACAATCACAAAAATGAATGCACTTTAGCATTGAAGAATAAGGTCAATACATCCTAATACAATTTAATTTACTGTGGGACTAAATTAGTGATCAGAAAAGGCGCACAATAAACCTTTTACCTTGGCTTTCCACATTTTTCCAGACAAAGAAATGAGCTAATTTTAGAAAAATGCAATTAATTGCAAAATGATTAATGAATGTAATAATGTATGTATAAAAATTATATTGTAAATAATCCTATTTGCAAAGCTCTTTCTGTACTGGAGTGAAATTAATTTTACAGATGATTATCTAGGTTTATTGGAAACAGTGGCTATGCCAAATTTTTTGTGTGAATTAATACAAATCAAGTCACAGTTACTGTGTTATATGTGTTTTCCCCCCAGAGAGTTAAACAAGAAGATGATTTGGTGTATGCCGGAATTGTGAGATGATTGCATTCTGATTCCTCATTAAATTTTTTTATTTCAACAGTTTCTCTTTTTTGACAATTGTGACTGTCTTTTTATTTCTGGAAGCTTTGAAATTGTTGCTGTTGGATTATGGGAGTAATTCAAGCTTTAAAATGACTGCTTTTGTTTAAAATATACAGTATCAGTGTCACTTGACTAGATCAGTTTACACTGTCTAATTTAAAATTGTTAACAATTTATTATTTTAATAATATAATAATATAATATAATAATATATAATATATTATGTTAACAATTTATTATTTATACAATTGCTTTGTTAACAAAGCAATTCTGATTGTGCCCTATCCCACTCTAATTTAATAATACAAAAAAAAAAACCCTCTAAAACCTAAATCAACCAAAACGATTATTAAGCAGTACGTTTTTTATGGAGGGGACAAAAAATGCATATTCTCAAATTGCAAGAAAATGAATTAATACATTTTTCTTAGCGGCTTTGTCCCTTATTAATAAGGGGCACTAAAGTGGAATGAACCGCCAACTATTCCAGCATATGTTTTACACAGACCTTCCAGAAATGCCAACTGACTCAGCCGGGACTGGAACCAGTTGACCTTCTTGCTGTTAGTGTCACGATTACCAGCGATTGTAATTTCACAGATCGCTGAACTTCTTTCACAACAACCATGGACTACAAATCTGACATTTCTGGACTACATTTTCATACATGCACTCTGCTCATACTCACACATGCTTCCTCATCTAGACTGATTACACTCGCACCACCTGAGGATTGTCAGAGACTGATTGCACACACTGTTTAAGCTACACACTCACTCAAGGCTGATTTATACTTCTGCGTCAAACGCCTGCGTATGCTACGGCGCTGACGCATAGCCCTTCGCCGTGGCCGTCAGCGTCGCTGACGTGCACCTCTCAAAAATTGTAACTACACGTCGCAACGACGCGTAGCGCAAGCTCTGTGATTGGTCGGCTTGGTAGCGCTGGCAAGTCTGGGTGGGACCGAGAGCCGTGTGAATGGCGCGAGCTGGACGTGAGCCCAATGGAGCGATTGTTTACAAGTGTGGAGTCCCGAGAAGGAGCACCTGATGGAAAGTTTTGTTTTGTGTTTACCTCATAGTTAAAGTTGTTGCACGTCCGCCGGTTCCTGCCTCAAAATGAGCGAGTTTGAGCCACTTGTACATCCAGGAAGTATTCAGGAAAAGCAAAACAGCAGAGAAGAAACTCGACACAGAGGAACATTTACACCTCACTGCCCACTAGCGTTTCGGAAGTGTTAATGCAGACCAACAGAGACAGCGCGCAGAAGTATAAATGCACAGCTACGCGCGTTGCATGCGCCGTGGGTCACGCCGGTCACTTGACGCAGAAGTATAAACCAGGCTTCATTTAGTTTGCTGAGTCTTGTTTACTGTAAGTAGCACTACAACGCGTTTTCCTTGTCTTGTTTCTCCATGTTTTGACCTCTGTTATGAAGGGGAGTGACACAAACAACAGAAGTAGGATTCAAACACAGGTTTAATCAGAGGTCAGACAAGCAATGGTCAATACAGGTGCAAACAGGTGTATACAGGCAGTCCAGAATCGAAGTCAAATAACAGGCGAGAGGTCAGAAGGCAGGCGGCAAACAAGGACAAAAGAATAAACTAGGCTCAGGTCAAAACACGGAGAAACAAGACAAGGAAAACACGTTGTAGTGCTACTTACAGTAAACAAGACTGGGCAAACCGAATAAGTGAGTGTGTAGCTTAAATAGTGTGTGCAATCAATCTCTGACAATCCTCAGGTGTAATCGGTCTAGATGAGGAAGCATGTGTGAGTGTGAGCGGAGTGCATGTATGAAAATGTAGTCCAGAAATGACAGATTTGTAGTCCATGGTTATTGTGAAAGAAGTCCAGCAATCTATGAAATACGATCGCTGGTAATCGTGACAGTTAGGCAACAGTGCTAACCACTGAGCCACCGTGCTGCCCAAATAGCAAGAAATTAGCTTTTTCACATATTCTTTATGAACATTATATCTTCCTGCATTAATGTAATGCATTCATTCATTCATTCATTTTCTTTTTGGCTTAGTCCTTTTATTAATCTGGGGTTGCCACAGCGGAATGAACCGCCTAATGTAATGTAATGTAATGTAATCAAATTTTTTAATTTAATGTCATATCAGCAACCAAGGCTATTTTAATGGGATGAACATTTCATTTATAAATGTACAATTAAATACAACAAATAAATTATAACAATTATCAAATAAGATATTTTTTTGTGTTAATTCATGATTAACATTTTTTTTCCTGGTTTCACTTTGTTAAAAATGTTTTTAAGAGAGTTCATTTAATTAAAAAATGCCTTCTGAAATCATTAAAACAGGACAGTCCAGTAAAATGTGTTTTACAGTAAGGGGAATTGTGCAGGAAAAAACATTGTAGAGTGTTTATCTTTAAGCAAAAAAAAACATGGGTTAATCTTGTACTGTATGTCCAACGACATCTGGTAAAACTCACTTGATCAAATCTTAAAATGTATTTAAACTCTGAGATTTCAGGTTGTATTTCATACAATTTATTATTGTTCAATGCATCCCACTACTGTTGCTTCTTCCTGTAGTATGATAGATGTCTGTTTGTGAAAGAAGAACAAAGTTTCACCAATGGCTGGCGTTGACACACCTATGAGGACTTATGAAGTAACCACAAAAAGTGTTACTAAAGTGATTACGAAAGGTTATTTACAACATTTTGACCTTCAATCCATAGCCTCTGCAAACAGTCATGAGCATCTTCATGACAAATTGTAATTATGATAATATTATAATTATTATAATAAGAACCTATCTTATCTTAGGTCCTAAGATATGGTGCTTTAAAATTATGATTTTCCCTTATTACAGAAGCAAAACTTGATTTAGGATTATCCTATTTTACAAAAACCATATTTAATCTCTAGGTAGGACATTTTAAACTGTGTCATCAAGTTTGACAAATCACCATCAGGTCAGGTCTGTTACCAATCAATCAACACTCTGACAGCTGCTAATAAGTTATGAGCCTAAAAATAATAGAGAAAAACTGGCAAGAATTTAATTTCAAAACAGAAAATGTAATGTATTGCTAGCCAAGCTTTTTTTTTTTTAAATGAAGGCACCATGTGCTTACTCAAGCCACCTCACTAATAAACGTCTTATAATCATATTGTGATCCACAATGGCCTGTGCATTAAATGCATAAAAACCCTTGTGGCAGACACACTGCCTTAAATTCGCCACTAGGGGTCTTCATTGTAAAGAGAGAGAGATCTATTCATTCATTCATTTTCTTGTCGGCTTAGTCTCTTTATTGATCCGGGATCGCCACAGCGGAACAAACCGCCAACATATCCAGCAAGTTTTTACGCAGCGGATGCCCTTCCAGCTGCAACCCATCTCTGGGAAACATCCACACATACACTCATACCCTACGGACAATTTAGCCTACCCAATTCACCTGTACCGCATGACTTTGGACTGTGGGGGAGCACCCGGAGGAAACCCACGCGAAGGCAGGGAGAACATGCAAACTCCACACAGAAACGCCAGCTGAGCCGAGGTTCGAACCTTCTTGCTGTGAGGCAGCAGCACTACCTACTGCGTCACTGCCTCGCCGAGAGAGAGATCTAGTAGACCTATAACTCCTGCCATTATGCTTGTTTGTACATTAGTTTGAATTTAAATAGTTAAAAGCTCAAAAGCATCTGTTGTTAGCGTCTCTTGTTAAAAGCATCTGTTGTTAAAATATTTAGGAACTGCTTCTTTTTTGCGGGCGGCGCAGTGGGTAGCACATTCGCCTCACAGCAAGAAGGTCGCTGGTTCGATCCTCGGCTCAGTTGCCTTTCTGTGTGGAGTTTGCATGTTCTCCCTGCATTCGCGTGGGTTTCCTCCGGGTGCTCCGGTTTCCCCCACAGTCCAAAGACATGCAGTACAGGTGAATTGGGTAGGCTAAATTGTCCGTAGTGTATGAGTGTATGAGTGTGTGTGTGTAGGGATGTTTCCCAGAGATGGGTTGCGGCTGGAAGGGCATCTGCTGCGTAAAAACTTGCTGGATAAGTTGGTGGTTCATTCCGCTGTGGCGACCCCGGATTAATAAGGGGACTAAGCCGACAAGAAATGAATGAATGAATGCTTCTTTTTTGCAGTTTGCTAAGGAAGTACTGACAGTGTTATTTTTTTTGACAGACATCATTAAATGCTCACTATTTTGCCTGCAGTATATTGAACATGCTCATAACTGTTTGCTAGGGCTGTATGGATTAAAGGTAGTTTTGTTAAAAATAATGTGCCATATCAGACCTGTAATCAGCCTGGTAAAAGTGGTGGTTCTTTTTTCCTCAAAAAGTGGAGCTTTTTGCAGATATATACTTCGTTTAATTAGGAGATTTAAATACTGCATTTTAGTGACATTTTAAGCACTATTTTAGCTGGATTAGCTTGTTGGATGGTCATCATAAACACACTTTTTAATACCAAAAATATTTCCTAAAGTTTTATAATGAAGAAATGTGAAATAACACTTATTTTTAAAATACAAATGTTACATCATACATCATTAGAAAAAATAGGAATCTGTTAAATTTTTTAATTTAAAAAATGTTGTCTATTGTCATTTATCAGTTAAATAACAAACTGGCCAGCAGATTCAACTGTTCTCAGTCAGAATTTGGCCATTTAAAAAAAATAAAATTAAAAATTAAAATATACTACTAATAATATTAATATAGAGCCTAATTTTTTCTAGACTCTCTTGTAAAAAGTACATTTGAAAATTCATGGAAAACAAAAATCACCAAAATAGTAGGCTATTCAAATCAGTTTCAATATGGGAACTTTTTGTTGCTTCACACCTTTTTATTGCTCATTTTTTGTTTCAAGAATAAGGTCCAAGATTCAGAAGTAAGCTACCTGTAAAATGTTTTCTCTGTTTAAAAACAATACAATAGTGAAAGATTTCTTCTCTTACAATAGATTGTAAAATTAAAATTGTTAGCATTGGCCAAAACGGATTAGCTGAAGTCACACCAACAGAGGATTTTGCTCTTATTGAGGATTTTTTGGGATATTTTCCCTATTTATAATTGGCATAGCAGTCAAGATAGGACAAATGAGCTCATGTATTGGTCAAATTCTGGATCCTCACTGCATGCTATAGAAGTAAATTTGGTTTTATATCCGCACATTTGTTAATTTAGCAGTTTCTATTTTGGGTACCATGTTACCTTGAATAATTGATTGGAATTAGCATGCAAGTATGACTTCTAAACAACATTAACACTATCTAATTCACTGTGAACAATGTACTTTTATAGTCATTTGCTGTTATTATGATTTCCCCATTTAGAATTTGCAAAGAATACTTTTCTGAAATTATATTATTAAGGAGAATGTCTAAATATCCGAATATAAAACCAACTTTACCTCTTTGCATGCTCAGAATCAAAATTCTGTTTTTGTAGTATTGTATGTTTAAATCACTATGGATCGGCTAATAATGAATATGTACACATGGTTTTTGAGATTAAAAAAGAGATTTGTAGTAAGTGAAATGAAAACGTCCATATGAAAATGTTTCAAATACATGTTTTGTGAGCGATTTCATGTGTTTTTAACATGCGAAGCTCATGGGGCAGTCATGGTTTTTCAGTAAAGATTCATAGAAGTGTAACCCCGCTGGTCCTACATCACCCAACCCGCTCTGAGCTGGTATCAAACCTGCAACCTTCCGCATAGGAGTCAATTGCTCTACAAAGGAGGTTACAGACTATGACCTCTAGCATCTGTCGCTAGAGCACCTTTAGAGGTCAGAGTAGTGAGGTTTACCTGCACAGCCATTACTGTCACATCCGTCAGTGACCACCTGAGGGCGCTTTAGTGCATCAAGACTCAAGGCACTACAGCGTCCCAGAAAGACTACAATTCCATACATACCACATGCATACACCGGAACACATACACTGAACTGTCATCACATCTGTTCTATGTTACCGTTGATTATCTGGATTATATATTCCATCATTCCACCATTGTTTGTTATCGCGTCGTTGTCTTCCTTGTCCGAGTATCCAGTAAGTCTAGTATTCCGAGTTTGTTATTCTGATCTTGTTCTTGTATTTTGCCTTAGTCTAGTTCGTGTGTTATTTGTCTCGTATTTCTAGTTAAGTTTAGTTGTTTGAGTTTGTTATTCCTGAGCCTCGTCTCTGATTTAGTTTCTGGTTTTGTCGTTTATTTGTTTCTTTGTATTCTGATCACCATGTTTGTTGCACTGTAAATAAATAATCTGCACTTGGATTCGCACCTTTTTGTTTCTTGTTTTGATCACGCTAAAACGTGACACATTACTAGCTGGCCTCTGCTACAGAAGCACAGTATGAATATTAGACTATAATGAATCGATGACAAAGATTTGTATTTTACATTTCTTAAAAGCCCAGCTGATCAGTTCATGTCGTGCAGGCAATTCTACTAAAGCTAAGCAGTAAAGGTAAAAGTGAATTTGCACCTTTTTAGGATGGCACCAAAATGCAATGCTCATTTACAGAACACAATCTTTTTTAGGTATATGAAGTTTAAGGCTTGAATTCAGGTTAAGACATGCAGAGTCAGTGGGTGCACTGAATATAAATGCCATCAGTTTGATGTGAGTGGGTTGTCAACAAATGTAATTTGTCAAACAGAGATGTGATGTGTGCTCGATTTGGCTTGTTAAAGAATTCTGGATCTGTAGCAAACATTTGACAGCAAAGACTATATGTCCTGCTTAGAGGAAATACAACTGTCTAATGAACAGAAAGAAAAAAAAACTTGAACAAGGATTTCCTCCAATAGTAAGGTGTTAATCTTCCTAATCTTGTGTGAGGCAAATCTACAGGATCAGGCCACTCTAACCATGGGTTTTTGAAGATCACTTGACAATTCATGACGACTCCAAGGCTCCTAGCACTTTTAAAAGTTGTTTTGGTTGTTGTGTCTATTTTTTGAAAGAGAAATTGTGATTCTATCTTGGGTTTGCTGGATATATTTGCCTCCATATTTATGCTTGTCTGTCTCTGCCACTGTTTTTGAGTATTTATCGCCACCTTGTGGCTGAATACAGAGGTTAGTTGTTCAGTTGGTCCAGCTTTTTTGATTATGTCACGTTTGACTTTATTTAAAGAATACATAAAATATTACAGCAAATTTTAACATTTAATGGCAGGTAACCGTCTAGTAAAAGGAATAAAGTATATCCAGGTGGTTGTTTTTGCAGAATAAATCCTTTCCCTTTAGGCTGTCAATAAGCCTGTAGGGTTTTGTATGCAATAACAACTGTCTGGATGTGCTTTATTCTATACATACATATGGATGATATAATTAAGTTTTTATGATTTTTTATAATATATATAACAAAAAAATAAAAATGATAACCATCATTAAGTTTTAATGTTTTTCTAAAAAACAAAAACAATAATTACATTGTTCAGAGGAAAATAAGATTTTACCTTTATTTGTGCATGTGTTGCATTATAAATCTGGTTTAGATTAGGTTTTATTTTGAAAGTATTATAACACAACATTCAAAATTATAAATGCAACTGAAAAAGTCATAAAGTCTTTGAGATTTCCTTAGCCATGTCAAATCATCACATTCAGATGCACACAACAAACATACCTTAATAATAGAAAACCAAATGCCATTACCTGTATATTACACAAATTATTGATCTTGAATTTACAGAGTAAGCTACTGCTTTAACTATGTATGCAGAATAGTTTTTGTCATAATTTATGTTTAACATATCATCAAGGTAACATCTTAACTGTACCATATATCCCTCTAGAATAATAATGAAAGTGCCTAGATTAATAGTGTTAAATCTGCACAGTAGTTTGTAGAGCATATGATTTTTTTTACAATGTAATAAAACATAGTTTTATACATATAATAACAACAAAAGAGTGGCCAGCACATTACGCTGCAGAACAAAAGTTGAGTTTTTACCCATGATGGTTATGTTTAAGTACTTTTTCTAAAAACAAAATTAAACATTCTCATATGAAATAGCCAAAAATCAGGTAGCAATTCCCATGTGTAACACTTGACAATTTTTATTATTATGATATTTAACTATTGTGATCAAATGATCATGCTTCTTATTAGTGTTTGTTATCAGCTATGTACATTTGGGTTTTATTTATATCTCATTTTGTTAAATTTCAACATTTATTGCATAATTTTAGTGTCACATTTGTAAAATGTGTGTTTGAATCAGTGCATTCATCTTTTATAAATTGGTATTTACCTAAGCTCATAAAAATTCCCCATTTGAGTGCAGTTGATTTCTTTATGTGTCTCTTTTATCTATAATATTATATTTTCAAATGCGTCTACTAAATTTTTTTAACGGGGAAGCTCGCTATTATTTTTCCCAACCCTCTCCATTTACCCGGGCTTGGTACCGGCAGATAAAAAATCAACTTTGGCTGGATTTACTGCAAATCAAACGCAGCTGGGGTCGTCAGAATGTTTTTGTAAAAATATTTTTTAAAAATGTAAAAACTTTGACAAACCAGGCAATTATTTACATTGTTACAAATGACACACACTTAAAAAGTGTTGTGAAATGTAAAGTGAAAAGTTCAGATGCAAAAACCTCCATGTACCATCTAAAATTCTTTTCCAAAATGAGCATTTTTTTCTTAGCCACTTAAACTCTGCTGCTATTTGGGGATTTCCGTCTGGATTTTGCCTACCCAAATTTAAAAGCTTCCCAAATCCACATAAAAAGGTTTAAATGCAAAAATTTGGTCTCATTTTAAAGAAATTTGAATTTTCATAAAACACTATTGAAAGTGTTTAAAATAACTGTATATGTCGTCTGTGTTATAATAAACACCTAAAAAAGAGGCGCTTTTTGTATATTTTTTTATAAACTCAAATTTGAAAGTGTACCTTTTAGGTTCTGTGTGGTCTAGGGTGCTGTAATTATTTAGGTGGTTCCTGCACATGTCTGTAATCATAGGAAAAAAGAAAAATGTCTCTACCATAATCTATGCAAAAGTTATTGTATTCCGACTGATGAGAGGTGCTGTACAAGCCACAGAGACCGATCCTTGTTTACATATTTCACTATTCTTTTGTTTGATCAAACATAATTCACTGTGTTTGGACCACATCAGACATATAAAAGGATTACTTATGCACATCACCTCAAAAACAGAGGAGAATGGCCCTGAAGGGCACAGCATAAGGTAAGAGATGACAGCTGTCTGTGCTATCTGGGGCTGCTTATTGATCATGAATGTATTGTTTACATTTCTGCGCCATGGAAACACCACAATTCATTCAACTATTGTTTGGCATATGAATATTATTCAGTAAAAAGAATGCTAGAACTGTATGAGCACCGGCAAGAGCTTTCATTTGAGCTATAACTTGTACATGTGTCATATAAAAAAATATGAAAATGAACCAATGTAAAATACCTAGCTCGGGTATCCAAAATACTGTGTATTTAAGTGTAAATAACTTTTATTCAGTAAAATAAAAACCAAAGTGATGCATATGTGCATAAAATATAGATTCCACACTTTCAAAAGACAACACTTACGGGGGTCTGGTGCAATGCTAGCCCTTTAAATCTGAAAGCGAAAGTTGATGATGTCAAGGACTGCAGAGTTTAAGTGGTTAGGCTCCTGGATGTAGGTAATAATTTCACTTTTATGGTGAAGAATATTTTCATTGACTTAAAAGTAAAAAAAAAAAAAAAAAATCATTGAATGTAAACATAGAAGCCTGAGAGAAACAAATTCAGATTTGCAACTGAACTTTTCACAACTTTACAAAACTTCCATACTGACAACCACTATAATAATATTATAATAGTAAATGTGTAAAAGAGAATGTTACAAATTGAATTAAAACTCACCACAAGTACAGTAATATCCTATAAGTTGAGGTAAAAACTTATATAGCAAAGATGCACACAGGGTCAAGCACAAATGCAAAACTCCATCCGGATAAGACACGACACTAACTGATAACTGATAAGTCAGTGTAGTAGTTTTAGTCATTTCTAATTAAAATTAACAAGACCAATTTACTTCTTTTGTGTTGATATTACATGAATATGGATTTGAAGCTGAATTTAAAAATAATAATACAATGCAATGACATTAATACTGACAGTTATATATTGTAAAACCTAACAGTGAAAGTCACTAAATGAAATAAGTTACTTTGACTTAATAAAAACGAGTTGTGGTAACTCATAAACTGATTGTATTAAGCAGAACTCAAACCAAATGAGTTATGAATGAATTTATTATATTTTTTGAGTTAACTCTAAATATTAAAGTTAATTTAATAGTTTCTGTCTATAGCAGGCAACAAAATTATATTTAAGAGATTACAATTAAGTAAATTCAGTGGTTAAAAACTATTAACACTATTGTCACCGACTCGGTCCCAGTCATTCCCCTCGCTGGCCAGCAGAGGCCGCCATCCCCGGACTTCTAAGCATTACATCATCCACCTAAACTGATTGTGCACACACCTGAACTGAATCCCGTTAACGACCCACGCTCCCTAAACAAGACACACTCAAACACCAGTTCATTGTGAAGTCTTGTTCAGCCACGGCCAACATTTCTGAGCGTTATTCCTTGCCTGATCAACTGTGCATAACCCCGGACTGTTTCTGAGTTGCCTTCTGCCTGCCCACGACCCACGCTTGTTATACGGACTCTGAACCACGCCGCCTGCCACTGATCCATGCCTGTGTAACCCCGCCGGTCCTACGCCACCAAACCCGCTCCGAGCTGGTATCGAACCGGTGACCTTCCGCATGGGAGTCGGGTGCTCTACCAAGGAGGCTAAAGACCATGGCCACCATGAGGTTTACCTGCACAGCACACACTAGCTGACCTCCGTTACACCTGGTATATCACTCTGTGTCTGTCAGCCGCCAGTCGCACGATCTATATTGAATGCTGTTGATGTGAGTTCGCACTTTAGTGCGTGTTGTATGTTTGTGATTGAATGGTGTCTATTAAATACTGCAAAATGGATTCCTCCGTGTCAGTCTCCTCGTTACAACTATAATAAAGTTCACATCTGTGTATAGGTTATTGGATATATATATTTTAGCTTCTGCCAAATGCATAGATGATAATGATGATGATGATAATAATAATAATGCTATTATAGTTTTTTTAATTGCATATTTAAAACTATAGAAAAAAAATGTTGCTAGTAAATTTTCTTAGAGCTGGCCACTTGCAAGTATGCCAATATTGTAACCTTGTAGGCTCTGCTTCTGAATCAAATGTGTTTTCCAAATAGAGGAAAAAAAACGCAGCATAAAACATTGCATATTAACAGCATTAATCTTTAGATGGTGTTATTTTAAGTATATTATACAAGTTATATAGTTTTGTATTTATTTAACAGCTTAATAACACTAAGTAGACCTCAGAGATCCCTTTAATAATATTGTATCGATAGTATGCAGTGAGACAGCCATTTTAAATTTGAAGCTGTGCAAGTTAAATTCAGTCTTCAACACATTGTCTGCTCTCTCTTTTTTGTCACTTGCTCTGGTGTCTTCCTTTTTTAAGCACTTACTTGTGTAAAACGTGAATATTTGTACCTTTTTCCTGGTCTTAAGATGTTGATCATGAGTATATTAAGGTGCAAGAGATAATAGAAATCAAAAGAGAAATAACAAACTTAAATCCTTTTCAAACTTGATCCGTGGTGGTCAGAGCAGATTTTTTTTCTGCATGCCCAGCTTCCAGGTTTACTGAAAAGCAGAAAGAAACATGATGTTTTATTTTCAGTTCATTAAAATATATTAATACTTTGAGGAAAAAAATTTATGTGTTTGCCATACAAGACCTGCCTTTTTGAAATCCGGCTTTGTTTTTACAGAAGCATATCACAACAGTGAAAATTATGCAAATAAATGCTACAAAAGGCAGCATTAAAAGATATATCCATCTAAAGCAAGAAACTGAAAAGACAAAGAAAAAGTAAAACTAGTAACAAATTCAATAAAGTATCTTAGGTATAAATACTTTATTTTAGGCAAACTGTAAAACTTACAATATAAAAATATGCTGTACATCTTATCAGTTACTGTATTTCAAAGCCACTTTATTAAATTCATGGCTGAGAGATTAGTTCAGTGCATAAACTCCAACATCACATACCTGTACATATCGGACAGTGTTCATCAGTGTTAAACTGTTTAGTCTTGTTGCTGATGGTGTTGTTAATCACGCAGCTGTAGGCGTTTTTATCCTCATAGTCCACCTCCAGAGAGAGACTGTTGCTGAGATCAGACACACTGATGCTGGAGATTAAACTGTTTTCTTTGTACCAGGAGAGACTTACATCTCTCACATGTACCACTGAACATAGGAGATTACAGCGAGAAACTGATGAACCTTCAGAATTTTTTTTTGAAATCTCACAGGTGATTTCTGGATTGAGAAGTTGAGCTGGAAATAAAGAAGAAAACATTTTTAGATCGGGAAACAAAATGGAGTCCTGCAGTGTCTCACTCTTAAAAGTCTAATAAAACTTGTTTAAGTTATTGACTGAATTTTCGTTCTGCTTATGTGTGGAGATATAAGAAGACCTGGAAAGGGAAAAAATCTATAGTATCTGAGTGCATTTGCAAGCCAAGACTGCATGTCTCAGACTTGTAATGTCAAACACAATGCACTCAATAGAGATAGTCACTGTGAGGGGTAGAGTTTGGAGTGGGGCTAGGTGTAAGCATTAAGGTGTGTGCAGTTCAACTTGCAATTGCACTAAGTCTGCATCCAGACCCCTCTTTAAAAAAATGGGTGGAAGAAAAAAAAACTGGGTGGAAGAATAATACATTTTATAAAGTTTTTTGTGTTCCCTTGCAAAGATAATTTCCATTCCCTTGCAAAACTGTTGTTCCAAAAATGCTTACTGTTTACTTTGTACTTAAAAAAAAGGTAAGCATGTGTATGAATGCCGGAGCATAAATTCTATCCGTACTTCACTATGGAGTGTTTCAGATGGAAATCTCCAAAACACAAAATATAGGATACATTAAAATGGTTTTATTCTACAGTGGCCTATTTAAATATATCTTCCATTGATTTCTGGTCCTGTACACTTCCATTGACTCAGCTTGTTATGCTGCTGTCACGGTTCAGGAAGGATGAGGGAGCGAGGACTCAAGTGCAAACACAGGATGATTTATTGATAATAAAAATAAAACAAAAGAAGTACAAAAACCACCCCGAGGGGGAAAAACATAACTATAACACTAACAGACTAACAAACTTGGCTGGGTTGGCACGACAAGAGCAAGAGCAGGAACACATGGGGAGTTTAGACGACGAACTGGCACAGGACAGAAAACATGAGGGGATTATAAAGCAAAAGTAAATTGACACAAACAGGTGAACATAACAAATTAATAATGAGTTAACAAGTGGGGTGGGACTAGACAATAGACGGGAGAGCGCATGACACAGAGACAACACAAGCCATGCGCTCACATAAAACGACTAGAACAATCATCCAATGAGAGAACTCATTAACTGCGTGTTCATGACAACACAAGCACATGGTGCATGTAAATACGCACCACGTGCTAGACATAACACCAACAGAAAACTGAACGAAAGACACGAGTACACGATAAATGAAAGCACTCACTGTGCACTCACACACGCAGCGTGCATTTTTCATCCCAGCTCCGACCAAAACCAAAACCAACTAGATTGAGACGCTGGGAATGAAACACCACGCTGCAGACAGACGAACACATACACGAGTACAAGAGCGCGCGCGTCAGAGGCACGCAGAGCCCGCGCGGCCACAGTTATTAAGTGATCTGCTGCAGGGACGGTCTGACTAAAGGAGAAAGAAAAGTGAAAATCCAAAACAACAATTAAAGTCTGGCACTGGAGCTAAACAGTAGCGAGACGAGACAGAACTGGACAAGATTTAAGAAAACAGGATCGTAAGGTAAGACACACGAACGATAAGGTACATGAAAGTGAGAACGAGAGGAATGAATAGGGAGACTAATGAAGGGAAACTACAGACAGGTGTGAATGAACTAATGATCTAATGAGTAGAATGACAAGTGGGTGGGGTGAGACAGCAGAGCACATGGCGAGCTGTCAAAATAAAGCCATGTGCGCAGAGTAAACAAAACAAATGAACGTGACGACAACATGCAGGTGACAGACCATGACAGTACCCCCACCCCTAGGAGCGCCACCTGACGCCTCAGGGGAGGGGCTTACCCCATTGCCGGTGAAAGTCCATAATCAATGCCCGTTCCAGAACATGCTGAGCTGGAATCCAACTCCTCTCCTCAGGACCATAACCCTCCCAGTCCACTAGGTACTGAAAACCCCGGCCCCGGCATCTGGCATCCAGCAGTTTCCTGACACTGTATGCAGGAGAGCCATCCACTAGGCGAGGGGGGGAGGGGCAGGGAAAGAGACAACAGGGTCAAGAATAGATCTAAACACAGGTTTGACCCTGAATACATGAAAAAAAGGGTGTACCCGACCAAGAGTGGGAGGCAACTTGAGCAGAACTGCCAACGGACTCAAGACCTTGGTGATGAGGTATGGGCCAATGAACCTGGGAGCCAATTTACGTGAGGCTACCCTAAGAGGCAGGTGCTTGGTGGATAACCATACCTTCTGACCACACTCATATTCAGGTGGGGAGGTCCGATGACGGTCGGGTGCTGCTTTGGTCCGTCTAGAAGTCAAAGCCAAGACCTCCTTAGCCCTCATCCAGGTACGACGGCACCGTTGGACAAAGGCCAAGGCAGACGGAACTGCAGCGTCAGGTTCTTGTGAGGGAAACAAAGGAGATTGATAACCCATGGAACAGAGAAATGGGGACATACCTGTAGATGCCACCGGCAGGGAAGTTTGGGCAATGGAATAAAGTGAGCTGCTTTAGAAAAACGGTCCACTACAGTCATGATGTTTCCGCTAGAGGGGGGAAGGCCAGAAACAAAGTCAAGGGCCAGGTGTGACGATGAATGAGAGAGAATGGGCAAGGGCTTGAGCAGACCAACAGGCGCTCGGTTAGAGGTCTTGTTCTGGGGACAAACCGAGCAAGCCAAGACAAACTGCCTGACGTCCTGCCTCAGAGAGGGCCACCAAAACCTCTGGCGGATGGCAGCCAGTGACCTCCAAATTCCTGGATGAAAAACCAGCCTGGATGCATGCCCCCACCAGAGGACCTCGGAACGCAGCGCAACTTGCACAGACAGCCGACCCTCCGGACACCCTTCTGGCACCTCAATCCCTCGACTGGCCTTAATTACCTGCTGCTCGATGCCCCAGGAGAGAGACCCAACCACCACTCCCTCAGGGAGGATGGGTCCAATTGGGGACTCCCCACTGGGGACCTTGAACAGCCGAAAGAGGGCATCAGGTTTAGTATTTTTGAACCCTGGCCAGTACGAGAGACTGAAGTTGAATCGGCCAAAGAAGAGTGCCCAGCGGGCCTGGCATGTGCTCAACCTCTTGGCAGAATGGATATATTCAAGGTTCTTATGGTCCGTCCAGACCAAAAAGGGATGCACTGCTCCCTCCAGCCAGTGACGCCACTCACACAAAGCGAGCTTGACTGCCAACAGCTCCCTATTACCTATGTCGTAATCACGTTCTGCTGGGCTCAGGCGATGAGAGAAAAAGCACAAGGATACACCTTCCCATTCTTGGGGGACCGCTGAGATAGGACCGTGCCTACCCCAACATTAGAAGCATCTACCTCGACAATGAATTGTTGTTCAGGATCTGGAATAGAAAGGACAGGAGCAGTGATGAAACGGGACTTAAGAGCATCAAAGGCCTCCTGAGCCTGTGTATTCCACCTGAACATTACTTTAGTGGAGGTGAGAGCCGTTAAGGGTGCAGCAATCTGACTAAAGTTCCTGATGAAGCGTCTATAGAAATTGGCAAAACCCAGGAAACGCTGCAGAGCCTTGCGGGTTTTGGGGACTGGCCACTTGGCAATGGCCCTTACCTTGGCAGTATAAGGTTTTGTTCCCTCAGCCAAGATGACATACCCCAGAAATGTAACCGACTTCGCGTGGACCTCGCACTTCTCCGCCTTAACAAAGAGTTGGTTCTCTAATAGTTGTTGGAGGACCTGCCGTACATGATTAGTGTGTGCCTGTAAAGAGGATGGGAAAATGAGAATATCATCCAGGTACACAAAGACAAACTTGTTTACCATGTCTCTCAGCACGTCATTGACCTGGGCCTGGAAGACAGCCGGGGCATTGGTCAGACCAAAAGGTAAGACAAGATATTCAAAGTGTCCCGTAGGGGTATTAAAGGCTGTCTTCCACTCATCTCCCTCCCGGATGCGCACCAAGTGGTAAGCATTACGGAGGTCTTATTTTGTAAAGACCTGGACTCCCTGCAACAACTCAAAGGCAGATGACATAAGAGGTAAGGGGTACCTGTTTTTAATTGTGATGTTGTTCAGCCCTCTGTACTCTATACATAGACCCAGGGAGCCATCCTTTTTCTTTACAAAGAAAAACCCTGCACCCAAAATAAATGATGAGGGACGAATGAGACCAGTACTAAGTGATTCCTGAATATACCTGTCCATAGCCTCTCTTTCAGGACCTGAAAGGGAATATAAGCGACCCTTGGGCGGAGAAGTGCCTGGGAGGAGGTTAATGGCACAATCGTATGGTCGATGAGGAGGAAGAGATCCAGCCCGAGACCTGCTAAAGACCTGACGAAGACCATGGTACTCAACCGGGACCTTAGTTACATCAGCAGTCTCCTTCTGCAACACAGAACACAAAGCACCAGGAGACAAGGCAGAACCCAAACAAGAAGCAAGACAAAACTGACTCCAGGCCAACACAGAATTTCCGGACCAATCAATGTGAGGATTGTGCCATACCGTCCAGGGATGCCCCAAGACAATAGGGGAACCTGGTGAATCAAGAAGGTACAGTTTAATGGCCTCACGGTGATTGCTGGAAACAACAAGACTTACACGAAGGGTGTTGTGGGTAATGGTAGAGATGAGCTGACCCGCTAACGACCAGACAGAAATAGGAGGGGGATGGCGGAAATACCCCACTGCTTGGCAGTGGAACAGTCCAGGAAATTGCCTTTGGCCCCCGAATCGAGCAAGGCAGAGCAGGAGTTGAGGGATTCCTCATGTTGTATGGTGACAGGCAACAGGGTGCGATACAGAGAGGAATTCAGACAGGAAGAGCCGCCCACCAGCATCCCCCGGTTTACTAATGGGCCGTAGCTTTTAAAGGGCACTTGATGGCAAAGTGCCCCGGTTTGCCACAGTAGAGACACACACCACGTGCTAGACGGTCCCTCTTCTCCTGAGGCGTGTGGCGCATTTGTCCCATCTGCATAGGCTTAGGATCGGAAGAGGGGAAAGTAGAGGAGGCTTGTTGGAGGAAGTTGTCATCAGCCCTCCAGGAAGAATGGACAGAACGCCACTGGTGGCGGCGGCAAAGGCGCTCCTCCACACGTAGAGCCAAGTCAACAAGAGTCTCCAGGTGACGAGGAAGCTCATGAGAGGCGATTTCATCCTGGATCTCCTCATTCAGACCCTCAAAAAATCTGGATCGGAGGGCCCCATCATTCCAGTCGCAGGTGGCAGCTAATGTATTGAAAACAATTGAATAGTCGGTGACAGAGCGGCCCAACTGGGCAGCCGCCTCATCTCCCTGTGCCGACCGGTCAAAGAGCTTAATTATCTCGTCTCTAAAATCATCAAAAAAGCGGCAGAAAGGTGCCCTGGCATCCCAGACTGCAGTGCCCCACTCACGTGCGCTCCCAGTGAGCAGGGTCAAGACTTATGCCACCCTGGAGGCCTCTGTGGCATAACGGCGGGGTTGCAGGGCAAAAATAAGAGCACACTGCGATAAAAAGGCCTGACAGGAACTGGGATCTCCATCATACGGAGGTGGATTGTTAGTATTACTTGTTGGTAATAGGTGAAGCAACCTGCCTGGGTCCTGCAGCTTCATGATGGAGTGACTCAATCCGTGCGTTGAGCTCGACTACTTGGGCAGTAAGCATCTCCAACTCTTTGGAGGTGGTGGTGAGCTGGGTGGCAAGTTGACCCAGGAGTGCACCCTGCTGGGCAAGCGCAGTTGCATCTGGTCCAGACCTGCAGAATCATTCTGACCTTATTGTTCTGTCAGGGAAGAAAATGAGAGGATTCAGGTAAAGGTCAAAAGATAGTTTTATTAATCTTGCTTTCTGGGCTGTAACAAAAAACCTCCAGCACATGGAGCTGGGGAACCCACAGAGGGATGAAAAATCCAGGCAAGAATAAAGAAATATAAAAACCAAGGATGGCCTATAGAGGGCAGACGGCAGTCTAAAGTGCAAGTAAATAGAGTTAAAGCAAAAGAAAACTAAATGTAATACCAACTGTCCCAACATGAGGCACACGGAAATCAAAGCTGTCAATAGATAATCAATGCAAAAAGGAAAGTGAAAGCAATAAAAAATGTTCCAGGGGGAGGCACACGGCAATCCAAGCCGTCAGTCAGCAAGGGGTTAATACTGCGTTGCCGGCAGCGAGAACGAGAGAGAGCAGGTAGAGAGAAAGTCGGCTGGAGAGGAGATCGCTGGTGGGCGGTAATGAGGAACTGGAGCAGGAAGTGCAGAGAGGTGAACACAGCTGATCTGCCGCAGGGACGGTCTGACTAAGGAGAAAAAAAAAGAAATCCAAAACAACAATTAAAGTCTGGCACTGGAGACTAAACAGTAGTGAGACTAGACAGGACTGGACAAGATTTAAGAAAACAGGATCGTAAGGTAAGACACGCGAACAGGACAGTGAGAATGAGAGGAATAAAAAGGGAGACAAATGAAGGAAAACTACAGACAGGTGTGAATGAACTGATCTAATGAGTAGAATGACAAGTGGGTGGGGTGATACAGCAGAGCACATGGCGAGCTGTCAAAATAACGCTATGTGCGCCGAGAAAAAAAAAATGAATGTGACGACAACATGCAGGTGACAGACCATGACCGTCTTTTTGTGGAACAGCTCCTGAAAATTTTCAGTTTCTCTCTGGTGGCTCTTTCAAGCTGCTATTGGTGCTTGGCCGCTGTCAGAGCCTCCTAAAGACTGAATGTTTCCTTTTGCTGGTCCACATTTCTGTGTCCCTGTGCTTCCTGTGTAGTGCAGAGCTGTGTAGTGCAGAGCAGGGGTCTGATCTTATGAGAAATCTGTGGTTTGCAGTTTGAGTTCATTTATCTCTTGTTGGTCAAGGAGATGATGATGATGGTCAGCTCCTGGTGGCTCAGACTGTGTGTCAAGAGTCTAGTCATGTCATTCTCTTGTCGCTCTTTTCTCTGTTGCTGAAGGGTGTCCATTGTGATGCTCTGCTAGGTCTCCAGTTGGTCCTGGTAGGGCAGGGCTGAATTTCTAACTGGCACCTTTGAGCAGTATCAAGAGGGAAAATGCAAAGGACAAATGCAAATATAGAGTTGATAAGCTACCTGTAATGTGGATCTTCATTTGCGTGGTGAGAGAAAAACACAGACATTATGATTCAGACATGAATAAATCCCCTTGTAAATTATGAGAAACCACAAAGTCCCTATGAGAAACAATTATCATCCGAACCATTGTCCAACAATGATGTCCTAAAATTGCACTTCGAAATACATTTTAAAAATGTGCTTTGAGAAATCTAACAAGCTCAGAATTAAACACCCTCTTAATATAGAAAAGAGTTTGCTTGGGATTTAAAACAAACTATTTAACAAATTAAAAAATAAGATAACATTTTTTTATGGTCCATTTGAGTATTAGTAGTCTGTCTGCTTAATATCTGTTGATACTGGTCCTTCAACAGACATTTAACTGACTATAAGAAACATAGCAAGTACATGTCAGCTTACACTAACCCAAACCCTAACCCCAACCTAACAGTCTACTTATAATCTAATGAGAATTAGTGAGCATGTAGATACAATGAAACTTAAATTCAACAAACGGACCATCAAAATAAAGTGTCACCAATAATAATAATGCAACAGTACAATACATTGTTTTAGGAAGTACTTCTGAATATGTACTCACCATAGACCTTAACAATGAACTTTTTGTATAAAGGCCTGTTGCTAGTGGTAATCTTAAGATTATAAAGTCCAGAATGGTTTGCTGTAACATTTGGAATGGTGAGAGATCCAGTGTGATTATCCAGCTTCACATCTCTGTCCTTTGTCCAGGTGCTGCCAGCCTTTCCATTGATTTGAGCAAGTAGAATTTTGTCTGGTCCAAAGTACCATACGATCAGTCGATCTTTCTGATTTTCAACTTCTGTGGGTAGCGTCACAGTCTCTCCCTCTGTCACTGACATCACTTCAGTCTCACCGCCTGACACATCTAGTAAACAGAAACAATGTTTTACAGGTTTATGATAACATGATTAACAATTTCATGACAATAATGATTGGTTAAAGAGCCCATATTGTGGGTTTTTGCAAATGCCCTTCCATGTAGTGTGTAACACAGCTCTAAGTGAAGTGAAATATCCAGCTATGCTTAAATCTGTAAGTGTAAAGTGTTTAAAACTGTTGATTCATCTATAAAAGAGTCGACTCATAGTGCTTCAAATGAGTCGTCTTGATAATGAGTCATTAGGTGTTTCACCATGATGTGATAACAAAACCAAGTAATTGTGCGAGCAAACCCGGGAGATTTAAAACCTGCGGCCCCGCCCTCTAAAACAGAAAAAGCCAGACACACACACACACACACACACCAGTCAAATGAAGTCGCATAGTGCAGATGGATATAATGTAGTCTCTACCCAAAGATGAAACATCAGCATTATAGCCCAGCCTTGAGCAGTTTGAGTATTTCTGGAAACTACATGCTACAAAGAATACTTCATCGGCCGTTTGTTAAAGGAAAGATCAGTAAAGAGTACTGATGGACATGACAGAACCTGGATTGGTTTTCTTCCTCTATTTCTCAAGTGTAAGTATGTGCGATTAAAATTGCTGCCTCGTTTACTCTAGCTTGCAAATGTATTTAGTTATGATTTGTTACTTATAACCGCGTGTACTGTATCAGGTTAACTCGATATATTCTCATATCACGTGTAAAGCCACGTTAAAAACACGACGTGTGCCGCTTTGTTTACTGACCTCCATGGAGGAGGGTAATGTGTGTATGTGTGCGGTGTCGTCCGAGGAGGAGGGTAATGTGTGTGTGTGCGTTGTGTCTTTCGAGGAGGAGGGCAATGTGTGTGTGTGTGTGTGTGTGTGTGTGTGTATGAAAAGAGCAGGTAGAGTGTGGAGGTCTGTATTTAGGTTCACCCACTGGCAGCCAAAATCCACTTCTTTTACCTTATGAAGCATGTATTCACTGTGACTAAATTTATATTGTTGATTAGCTGCTGGCCATTTCACTTTGTCTCCCCCTAAAGGCAGTCAGTGTTGCCCAGTCGCAACAGACTGTCATCGGTCCAATCAGCGCAGATTAGTTTCGCGCTAAGGAGGGGTTTGGGAACAAATGAATCACTGAACGATTTATATGGTAGTTGCTGGGATAATTAGGTAAAAATAAATGCAAATTATAAGATAATGAAAGTGTTTTTTGACCTTGCATGCATATTAGACTGTTGTTGGAGACCCTTACAACCAAAATATGACCCTATTTCATGTATAATATGGGCTCTTTAAGAAAAACAGCTTGTTAATATACATATATAAGTTGTTTTAAGTAAAATGAGTAAGGTTAATAAGACAACTTATGGAAATGGAAACAAGTGTTTAAAGACATCAGTTTGCATGACACTAAAAATACATTTTAAAACAGAAAAAGTAAATAAATTGAATTAGGGTATCTTCCAGTTCTTCATTGGAAAGGTACCACTCATTTTGATTCTTCAATGAAAAATCATTATATAATAAACTACCTTTTACAGAGTTCTTGTCAAAGGCTCTAAGCTACAAAAGGCACAGACTGAATCTTTTAAATCTATATCATGGGTTCCCAGAGATCCCAATACAGTAAATAATTTTGCAAAGCACCTAGTTGATTCTAATATTGATATTTCTGTCATTACCACAAGGTGGAGAAGTTTTGCACATTGGAGATCAAACAATAAAATAGTGTGATCACATGGGCTTTTTTAAATTCTGCAATGCAGAACCAAGCTTTTTTAACAGAGATTGTGCTAGGCATTAATCTGTCTGAGGGTAAATGACTAGCAATAATAAATTGTCACCTTGGAATTGTAAGGATCTGACATTTTTGTCAAAACATGAGTTATTGACAGAAGTTGACATAAATTTGAGTTATTGACTTAATCTACATACATTTTAAGACTTTTTATAAAAATTAAAACAAATGTTACAAACATACTGTTTGCAAAACATGCAAAAAATTAAAGCTCAATATCTCAAAACCATTTAGAATGCAGTTAGAATCTTATAAATCCAAGATGACGAAATGGCAGTAAACTAATTACTTGTGCTACAAACTAAAATGTTTATGACAACACGTTAAAAAAGTCATCATAAGATAATACTAGATTGTAAAAGCAATCAGCCTAACAAGCTGTTTTGTTTCGGTAAAATTCTATGGGAGTGAATACATTTAATTACAATGCCTGCACCTGCTCTAACATGAACAAAAAGGTGGATCAAATGGTGATGACTTATGGAAAACAGGTATGTCAACAAGTGAATTATCTGTTCCTGCATTCAAGCTTCATGTGACAGATGACAGCTTAAAGCCACATCATAGTCATATGAGTAGGAAATGCATGATCTACATTTCCAGACTTTCCAAACTGAGGTGTCTGTATAAAAAAGTACCAGTGATGCATATAGGAAAACTTTTAGAATGCCCTGGCATTTACAATAAATGTATCTAAGCAGCATTAAAAACAAACATTAAAAAACAAAAGACATTACTGTGCAGCTATTAGGGCTGCACGATATTGGAAAAATCTAACATTGTGATATTTTATTTTTCTGTGATATATATTAGGATATACTGAATCTATAAAATTTCATCAAATTTGGATAGTACTATTTGGAAAGAATGTATAGTCAAACTTTATTTAAAGGTTCAATTCTCACTATTAGCAAACCTTTAAAGCAGTGGTCCACTACAATGTCATATTTTAAACTTTAGTTGATGCGTAATGTATCTGTGTGAACATAAACAACATCTCTGAGTGTAATATGCTCAAAGTTCAATGTAAAGGGAGATGTTGGCTTTTACAGAGTTAGCTTAGCAAATCCTACAGCGAACAAAGTTTGGGGACTACAAAAAAATACATCCAAGCTAGTGAGATCACAAAATTTTCAGGTTATGTGCAGTCACCACACGTAATTACCATCCGCATACACCTCGTGCAGCAAAGGGGCGTGGCCAGAGGTGCTGTAATGTTATAGCAGAAAAAGCTCAAATGCTATCCAAACACTGCTATTTCCATAGAGCTTCTTCTTTTTCTGTATTTGAGCTTCCAACGGACAAGACACAAAGAGAAAAGTGTTTACAGTTTAATTTTATTTAATTCCAGAGAATTATAAAAAACACAGCTCTAGCATTTGACAAAGGATAGCTTCCAGAATCTCTCCCAGTTCAGTGCTGGAACTCCAAACATAACAGAAGAAGCTGTGGATTGTGAATCACAACATGTAAGTATTTTTGTTTGTTAAAATTGATCCATTACATGCACAGTTCCTAGCGGTAATGGTATGTTGTGGCAAGTATGTAAACAAGGATGTAAACAACGGGAAATGCTGTTTGGCACTGTTAACAATTTAGATACAAATTCATATTTATCCGTCAAACCCCTGTAAACAGCCACAATCAGCACTGGTGTCGCTCTATGCAACCGCTTTTCCTGTGTTTGACATCTCAAATAACAAACTTCTGAAAGATATGTGAACGTTTCTTATTACTTACACATACTTATTTCATATGTGAAAGATTGAAAGATTCAGGCTTAAACTGATATGGCTAACAGCTACTCTGAAAGACAGTATTTACACAGCAGAGGCAAAGCATGCACTATTAAAGGTGTGATGCTTTTCCTGGTGACGTGGAGCCAATCTGCGAAACAGCACATTATGTTAGCTGACCAATCAGAGCCTCTTGAGGGCGGGACTTTCGGAGGAAGGAAGTATGACAGTTGTTTTCTTAGCTGAGTAGCTGTATATAATCAAAACAAGATATATGAAAAAAATGTGTGTATATATATATATATATATATATATATATATATATATATATATATATATATATGTTTTTAACAAATGAAGCATCAACACACGTTGCTTTGCATTTTACAAACACAACCAAGGCTTAAAAATACACACCACCTCTTTAAATATGTGTTTTGTTTATCTGAATATGATTTAGTTACAGCATATTCGTCCCACATTAATAAATGCAAGTAATTTACAGTAATACAGCTTGAATGAATCTGTTGTGGTAATTATATTAGAGTTGCTGTGGTAATATGACCAAGTAATAAGCTAATTCACCAATACTGCACTTTTTTCTTTATCAATAAGCTACTGTAAGTTTTAGATAACACAAGTTAAACCAGGGTGACAGTAGATATATGGTGTAACATTTGCAAGGCAAAAAAACCTGTTTAAATGGTAACTTCATAATGTTCTGTCATTATATATACATCAACATTATAAACACTGTTTTATAAACCTTGTTTTTAGGGAAAATGCAGTTTTGGAGCAGTAAACCACAAACAATATCTGGTTGAGAAAAAAATGAAAGAAACAACTGCTCTACTATCAAATACCCCATTTGCAATATGATGTTTGAAACCAGCTTGCACAAACATTTCAGTTTATTACTTTATAAATCTGAATCCACATACTGACAGCTGATCATAGCTCCAAATCCATGGTAGTGGAAAAATCAAAAAACTTACTATTTGTGTTGATCAGCAGTGAAAAAGTAAGAAACATGCAGTAGCTCCTTTTCATCTTTGTGCTATCAATAAATTAAAATAAAACAGGATTTAATCTCTTGCTGTACATAATGTTGTCTGTATAACATGAAACTGAGCTGAACTTGAAATAGGGAGGAACAGACACACCTATTGTGGATCATCCAATCTAGGGCTGGGAAATATTACAAAACTCCTATGTTCCCTATTATATTACTGTTTCATTTTAGCTCGTGCTCCCTTGTCGTCTTGGTAACTAGGGAATCATTAACCCTTTTCTCAGTGAATGACAAACAGACAAACCATTGCTGCAGCTCTAATGCAAGTTTATGAAGAAAAGAAAAAAAAGCTGCAGTGTTTGGATGTGCTGTGTTTGTCTGAGGTGATTAGTCTTCTGTTATTAGTGAAATGTGTATATTCCATATAAAATGTAAAGCAGATTAGTTAGTGATGCGTTCGTGGCATTCAGAAAATATGTTTTTCAACTAGGTGCGCCTGGAAAATGCACGCGCATCACATGCACACCGCTTGCACACCATGTGCGTGTCGTGTAAGTCGCATGACTCCATTGGCAATGGCAAACTAACACCCTAAGCTCATTGGCATTTCTTCCAAGGCGCGTGCTCAACAGCCACATTTTAATAAAACTATGGTGCATCATACCGAAACTTCATACCAAAATTTGGTTTATCATTATTGACAGTGGTGTTCTGTGTTGCTCTTGCTCTCTCTCATGGCTGGATCAGTCCCTGGATACTGCGTTCTGTGATGCTGCCCCCAGTGGGCACCTAAGAAACTACATCAAACAGTAAAGACTATCTGTTCCATCTACGAAGGGGCTTTTGTTGCTGGATTTTTTGTACAAACATTTTGTATTTAATGTTTTTTTTTCTTTTTTAATGGCCTGAGTGCTGCTGTGTTTTCCTTCTGTTTCTTTTTTTGGGTGGTCTTGGAATAAGGATATGAAAGAAGAAGTGAAAATTTTAATTACAGAAGTGGGCGGGGCACCACCCTCACAAGTATTGATCTGCAATAAATAGCAGAGAAACTAACCATTTCTCGACTGACTGTTGCAGCAGAGATTGCAAAGTCTCACTATGAGGGTAAGAGAATACCAAGCACTAAACAGGCAGTGAGACAGATATGGGCAAAACTTGATTATCGCATAAAAGATGTGCAAATAAAGCAGCGTTTCCATCTAACAAGTCAAAGCGAACAAAATCATCACTTCCTGATTATCTGGCGCCAAAATCAACAGTGAAAACTTGCTGCTTGAATTTGCTGCAGTAGAAGAAGCTGCATGAATCTTTTCTTTATTTAATAAATGACTTGCGCTTCAAAAGACAATCCTGACATGCAGTGAACGTGCAGTGGCGTTTGAAGGCATGAGACGAGTAGCACAAACAGTCTTGATTCTGGAGGTCATTATTCATATAAATATACTAATACTTAAATGGTTCTGGCATTTTAGAATGATCAAAACAAAATTTCGGATGTTTTACAATGTGCTCAGCCTGCTGGTTTGTCCATTCACGCACTTTATTATTATAACATGATTTCTTATAACAAAATAACATGGCCTTTATTAATGCGCATACTGAAGTTTGTTCAGTAAAAGTGTTTCCATCGTAGTGCATGTGCATCTTTTCTTGTCGAATAAACCATTTATCCTACTCAGTTATGTGCATATGTTTTTTATTAAGTCAATTCAAAAAAGTTAGTTTTTTAAATATTTATTGTTGTTTTGTAGGTAGAGACATTACCTTTTGTAATATAAATTTTTAAATATTTTTTCTCAATAACAGAAATTGAAAGAGCGCAGCTGACTGATTGCTGGGCATTATTATTACTGCACTGCAAAAAATGCTTTTCTTACTTAGTTTTTTTTTTTTTGTCTCTAGTCCAAATATCGAAAAATTATTTCAAATAAAATTAGGTCTTGTTTTAGAAAATTATATTAAGCAAGACCAAAATTTTGAGAATTTTTCATAATTTATTAAAAAAAGGCCAGAGGGTCTGGCTCCAGGCTCCTGGATGCCTGTCATTCAGAAGATCTCAACTATAATCAAACATACTAAAGCAGCTATTCAAGCTTTTCAGAACCATACATTATAAAATACACAAGCAGATGTGCTGAAGCAAGTTGAAAAAAAAAAAAAAAACATTATAAATCACAAAAAAATATTGTTAAAATATTGTTGAAAACACATTGAAATGTTATTTTTGTTTCAATATACTGGCACTAGCAGAACCCTTGCACATAAAGTCCATAGATCCCACTGAAGAAGAGCCATCTGTTATTGCTACTACAAAGAATAGAGGACAATGATGATAGAAACAGATAAATCAAGCAAATATGAATGCAATAAATAAATCATTGGGACTTCTGTGGACAACATGTGCTCTTTAGCACCAGTGTCAAAAGTATTCACATTCATTAATCGAGTAGAAGTATAGACACAAGGGTTTAAAAAGACTCCTGTAGAAGTTGAAGTATTAACTTAAGATTTTTGCTCAAGAAAAGGTGTAAAAATGCCAGAAGTATCTTTGATTTGGGTACTGAGACTGCATATCTCATAGATGCAATGTCAGACACCTTGTGGAGATAGACGTCACCGTAATGATAGGGTTAGGGGATGGGGTTAGTTATGGACATTAAAAGCATTGGATGCAGCTCACATTGCACCAAGTCTGCATTCGGACCCCTCTCAAAAGTACTGTTTTCAAAACTAATTAAAGTATAAAAGTAAAAGTAATGTATGGAAAGAACAAAAGCATATTGTGCCACAGGGTCTTATTGTGCATTTTTCTGTGCTCAGGCACGGTTTGCTGGCTGACACTGGTCCAGTTGGAAGTGGTCGGCAAGAGTGATAATTATATAATGACAAAGAAACATTGTGTTTTGTTCCTCCATACACTTCTACATTTCCCTTTCATTTCCTAGTTTGCTTGTGATCATTGTTTTCGTAATTCATTGTCTGCACGCAATGCAGAACGATCAGAAGGCCACTATCCAAAAACATGGTGCTCCTGAATGCAAATCCATTGTTTAATAGGTATAATAATACTTTGAAAATGATAGCCAACCCAACCCTAAACAAATATGCTGCTATGGGTGGATAGGTAAATTAAGAAACTATTTAAGTACAAATGGTACAGGTGAAAGGACATACTTGGATTTTGTGAACTGTGTTTAACCCATCCAAGAGCACCAAGAGCAAAAACAGCAATGGAAAACACTTACGCATGCACACACCCTATGAACAAATAGGTGGGTATTTGGTGCCTCTTTTGAAGAAAATAACCTAAGGTGTACTGTTGCCAACTATTTTCAATGAAGGGGATAAGAGCTGCCCAAAAGGTGGCTAGATTACGTCATACGTTAATTAGCAAATTACTGACGTCATCACATTTTACCATTTCTGTTTGTTTAACAGCTTATGGTCAATAAAGTGGTATTTATATTTGCACTACGCTTTATGTAAGAATGTCAATTTAACTAAATGTATTGCTGTTTGAATACAGTATATCAGAATAGATGTGTAGTGAATTTGCAGTAATCTCTCAGACGTAATAAACCAACTTAGGCAAGTTCTGAATTTGTCACCAAGATAAATGTGATTTTGAACAAGAAAAATAATAAACTGTCAAATTAAGTTGTTACAATAAAGGAGAAGCAGATCGATTTTACTGTACACGGGAAATACCTTCACAACGCCGCCGGTGCTAAATCATTTGCAAAGGGCTGATCTGCCATCAGGCTGCAGGTGGGAGAGAAACTGCTGTATGAGGACTGGGCCACCTGTCAGTGCTTTGAGGTGGGGGAGGGGCTGACGGCATCACCCGCAGCTCGTTAAGAAGAGAAGAAGAGGTACAGTATGTGTTGTAAACGACTGAATGTAAAGTAATTACAATAATGGCAACAATAAGAAACGAAACAAAATCTGCATTTTGTCATGGCATTGGAGTTTACATATCGGCCTGTTGTGTCTAATATGAATATAGCCAAGCCATTCACAGATATTGCCAGGTAATCACTTTACCTCTACTATGCTTTTAACAGATCATTTGTGATTCTGGCTGTCATCCTTTCTTGCATTGTCTTGAGCCTTCACATTTCCAATTACATACTATATTGTTAGTAGCCTGGAGAGGTCACAGTCATTCTGATACATCAAATTACTTTCTACTGGATGTAAAATGCTCATTATAGAACATTATAGAATTTTATAATGTTAAGTTCTAATTCTGTAGTTATTTTGATAAAAGTAACTAAAAAGTAATATAAGAGTAATGTAACATATTACAATTCTGAGACAGTAATATTGTAAGGTAAGGGATTACATTTAAATAACAGTAATAAGTAATCTGTAATGTATTACAGTTTGGAAGTAACTTGCACAACACTGATCTCGATGAACGAGACTCAAAGATCTGAGTCAGTAAAATGATCCGAACTTCCCATCACTAGTCATACTACATGTGAGTATTGTTCATTTATTAATTCTCTTTTTGGCCTAGTGCCCTTATTAATCAGGGATCGCCACAGCGGAATGAACAGCCAACTTATCCAGCATATGTTTTACAAAACACCCATACACTCTTGCGCTTACACACATACATTGCTGCCAAATTAGTTTATTCAATTCACTTGTACCACATGTGTTTGGACTCGTGGGGGAACCCAACACAACCGGAGGAAACCCATGTAAACATAGGGAGAACATGCAAACTCCACACAGAAACGCCAGCTGACCCAGTCGGGGCTCTAATCAGCGACCTTCTTGCTGTGAGCTCATGCTACCCACTGCGCCACTGTGACGGCCTCATTTAAATATTGTGTCACTCTAAAATTGAATATGCAAACACTGCTGCCAAAGGAAAACGCTACCTTTAAACAGAGACACAACATGTTTAACCAATAAAATATTAAAATCAACAATTGGAAATTTTTGTATTGGTGCATTTTGCTTTATAAACTGTGACATGGCTGGAAAACATCACCCTGACTTAATTGTAGCAGGTAGTTTGTTAGCATTGTCAATTTTTCTTTATTTGTATAGCGCGTTTACGATGTAGATTGTGTCAAAGCAGCTTAACATATAAGATTATAGTAAATTGAAACTGTATCAGTTCAGTTTTCAGAGTTTAAGTTCAGTTTAGTTCAGTGTGGTTTAATTTTCACTGCTGAGAGTCCAAACACTGAAGAGCAAATCTATTGATGCGCAGCTCCACAAGTTCCAAACCATGCAAGCCAGTGGTGACAGCGGCAAGGAACAAACTTCACTAATTGGCAAAGGTGAAGGAAAAAAACCCAGAGGGAAACCAGTCTCAGCTGGGCACAACCATTTCTCTTATGACCAAACTTCTTGGGCAGAGCTGCAGTCTAGGCGCCGGAGGCTGGAGAAAGCTGGACGTCCATCATGGAGAAGCTGCATGGGGGGAGAGGTCACTGGTTGGCCCTTCAGGATCAATGCAAAGACTCGTCTGTTACTGGGGTCTTACAGGAATCAGTCTTTTGCTCTTCACTTCTCCATGACCACCACGGCAGCTGCTCAAAATATGGCCTGGTCCAGGATTATGGAAACCTCTGGAACAATAAAAACAGACCAACATAAGTGCAGATGCCGTTCAGATTATAATGTCTTTTAGGAAGTGAAAAAAAAAGAAGTGGCCCAAGAACAGAGCCTTGAGGTACCGCAGTGTTTAGATGCTGTAGGTTGGACACCTCTCCCCTCCAAGACACCCTGAATGACCTGTCAGAGAGGTAAGATCTGAACCATTGTATAAAAGTGCCCGCAACGCCCAGTGACTCAAGCGTAGATACCAGGATCTGGTGGTTTACAGTGTCAAAAGCAGCTGAAAAATCCGGCAAGATGAGTACTGATGATTTAGAGTCTGCTTTAGCCAGTCTGAGATCCTCCACGACCGAGAGCAGGGCAGTCTCAGTTGAATGGCCTTTCTTAAAGCCAGATTGCTTGTTGTCCATGAGGTTGTTTTGAGTAAGGAAGTCCAGGACTTGATTGAACACTACTTTCTTCAGAATCTTGGCCATGAATGGAAGCAGGGATACCGGTCTGTAGTTTTCAAGTAGCGTTTGACCCAGGTTGAGTTTCTTTAGCAGTGGGGTTACCCTAGCCTGCTCAAATGAAGTGGGGAATAAACCAGAGTCAAGAGATGTGTTAATTATGTGAGTCAGTGTTGGTATGACTGCAGGAGAGATGGCTTGCAAGAGATGAGAGTGAATAGGATCAAGTGGACAGGTGGTTGCATGACTAGACAGCACGAGTTTGGACACCTCAGACTCAGAGAGCTGAGAAAAAGAGGTGAGTGTGTGTGGTGTTGGTGGTGTATCTTGCGTGTTTGTTGTAGGTGCAGCAAATTGAGCACTGATTTTTGCAGTTTTGGTGCAAAAGAATGTAGCAAAGTCATCAGTAGTAAGTGTGGAGAATGCGGGTGGAGGAGAAGGATAGAGGAGGGAGGAAAATGTTTTAAAAAGTAGGCGAGGATTAGTGGCATTGTTGATTTTCTGACGGAAATATGTCTGCTTTGCAGAAGTAACCTCAGCCGAGAAAGAAGACTGAAGAGTTTGGTATGTTAAGAGCTGTTCAGGATTTTTAGTTTTCCGCCAAATTCTCTCCGAAGTTTTGAGCGATGATCATGGAGAACATCAGAGAGCCAGGGTGCAGGAGGACTGGCACGGGCTGGCCTGGATGTAAGAGGACATAGTCTGTCTAGACATGATGCTAGTGTGGAGCAGAGTGTATCAGTGGCACTGTTCATATCAAGTGCAGAAAGTTTGCAAGATGGAGGAAGAGAGTCTGAAAACAATTGTGGATAGTCTATTGGGTGAGAGAGAGCGTAGGTTTCTGCGAAAGGCAACCAGTGTTGGAGTGTGTGGCGGCTCAGGAGTAACGTGGATGTTTAGGGGCAGAAGGAAATGATCCGATATTTGTAGTGGAGTTACTAGTTTTTGATCAGCGAAGCAATGTCGTGTGTAAATAAGGTCTAGATGATTACCTGATTTGTGAGTAGCAGAAGTAGGTACTCTTTTGAGGTCAAAAGAGGCAAGCAGAGTCTGGAAGTCAGCAGCTTGCGGTCTTTCAATGTGAATGTTAAAGTCACCTAGCACCAACAAGGGAGTGTCATAATTAGAAAAAGATGAGAGAAGAACATCCAGTTCATCTAAGAAGTAAACTATTGTACCCGGTGGGCGGTAGATGACAACCACATTTATGTAGAAGGGGTGGATAATGGAGACTGCATTGAATTCAAAGCAGCTGATTGTTGGCAGGGACGGTCTCTGAGTGAATTTCCATTCTTTGGAAATCAGTAGTCCAGTCCCACCCCCTCTCCCTGTCTGACGAGGAGTGTGGGAAAAAGAAATTAGCAGAAAGAGCTGCATGTGTAGCAGTGTCCTCCGGCCTCAACCAGGTCTCCGTTAGAGCCATGAGATTATAGTCAGAATGTGTAGCTATGGAGGTAATAAAATCTGCCTTGTTAATAGCTGATTGACAATTCCAGAAGCCCACGGAAAGAGAGAGTTGTGAAATAGCAGATACATGTATTGAACAAAGGTTGTGAGGATTACGCCTGCAGCGTACCTCCCGTGCTTTGCGAGTGTTAGTAACAACAGGAATTAGTAAACACATAATAAAAGTGCAATGAAAACAATAATAAGTGTAAAGATGAAGTAAAATAAGAAAGTGAAGTACTCAAGTGCTTTGTCTGTGTCTTTGCTTGGTAGAGTCGTGCAGGTAGAGTTGATGGCGATGGTAGAGTCGATGGTCTTTACACTCGTCGGTCTTCACACGAGGCGGTCTTCACACGAGGCTGCCGCGACCGCTGCAGCGATGACACTAGTTGCTTATATACACCCCAGAGCACTAGCTGATTGAATTCAGCTGAACACCCAGAGCACTAGCTGATTAAATTCAAATGGACACACCTCGAGAGTAAAACAACCGCGACGGGGGACCCGAAACCGCCCGCGCTCGACACACACGCTCTTATAGTAACCAAGGATAATATAAAGATTATATTTGGAAAGCCAGGGATGGCCGAGTATAAATGGGGAAAGGACTGATTTAAATAAGTAGAATCTTATTGTCTCTTGATGATTTCCAGAGATGGTGAGACTCGCAGGCATGGGAATACGTCAAACCTGGTGCAAGAGATGTTCATTAAGAGCATAAACTGGAGGTGGATTGTCAATTTTGATGAAGGGAATACCATGATCTAATGCCCAAGCTTCATCCATAAAATTTCCTTCAGCTCCTGAATCGTTGAACGCCTCACAAGAAATAGAGGCGCTACCATGCCACAGGACTGCAGGAAGAGTGGTAAGGAGTGAGGGATAAGGAAATTGCACTCGCCAGAACTCCCCGGTCTACTGATGAGCTTGCTCTTTTACCGGGCATTTGGAGACAAAGTGTCACGGCCCCACAGTACATGTAAAGTTTGTAAATCAAGCAGCGTTGACGCTCAGCATCAGAGATGTGAAGACCACCCAGCTCCATGGGTTCCAGTGGGAGGGCGGGAGAAAGCTGATGGAGGAAGTTAAGACACGATCTTCTCTTCAGGAGGACCTCTGAAGCGGCTACGCAACTCCAAGCATTTATCCAAATAAAAAGCCCTTCCAATCAGAGAATCCAGACTGGAAGGGAGTTCATGTGAAAAAAGCATCCAAAAAATGGGCAGTAAGGGCTGGTTCGTTCCACTCACAGGTTGCTGCCAGTGTACGGAATTTAATGGCAAAATAAGTCGCTGACTTTCCACCCTGTCCAAGTGCTGCAAGGTGACAGGGCAGTTACTAGTCTTAGATTGAGCACAAACTGGGCACAACAAGACGTGAGCGCGGGTATCGCAGGCCATAGAAGGCCACCAGAAACATTGACGAATCATGGTTGGGGTGCCCCTTACCCCCAGATGGGCTTCCAATTTGGAGACATTTGCCCAGCGAAGTACTGCTAGACATACTGATTTGGGTACGAATAAATTATTCTCTGGGCACCTATGGAACAGGATTTAAATCAAACTTTGCTTATACACCTATAAATTACTCGCATAAAAACCTATGTTCAAACATGTGTAAAACTTGTGCATATACTTAAAAACTTGTTGCATGCATACACCCACATACATAATGTACATAAACTTGAGATCAGCACTCGAGCAAACTTATTAAAATAAAATTCTCAAACATATTTATCAGGAATCTGGTTATTGCAAAGCTGATGAAATAGAAAGAATGTGATTAATAGAGATATTAAATCTGTTAAATAATAAAAGTGTGTTATATAAAATAATATAAAATATTAGTCTACATAAATAGACTATATAAAATATATAAGAACAATTGTATGTTACACCTTTTAATTTAATTAGGTAATTATACACAAATATAGACAGATATGACCCTTAAAGGACATTCAATATGTAATGCAACCAGAACTATGAATATACTCATCTGTTTGTAAAAGCTAAATACAAATAAAAAGTGAACATGATTTTCTTTTTTACTTTTTTATAAAAAAATTGTTTTAAAAAGTTAAAAAGCCTGGAGTTATTATAGACTTTGTTAATTCAGTTTGCAAAGATTTGTAGGTACAGACATCTATTGTGTGCGTTCTTGACAGTTTTTTCCTAGCTTTTTAAATTTGTCCATATCGATATCGGAATTATATCGTATAGACCAAAATCAAGAAATATATTGTGATATAAAATTTTGCAATATCGTCCAGCCCTAGATTACAGTGAGATTAATCTTGATTAAAAAAAATAAATCTATGCCCATCTATTGTTTAAATATAAGAATTATTAAAGGTCTATGGCCCATTTGTGAACACTAATACAATACATATGCTCACTAGCCACTTTGTATCTATGCAACTGTTTAACACAAATCTCTCATCAGCCTGAACACAATCAAATCACATTGCAGTGACTCCATGCATTTATTATGAAACTATCAAAATAGAGAAGAGGATATGGGATTTTAGGCATGGATCCTTCCTGACTTGTGTCTGTGGCTAGGGCCAGATTACAGTATTGCTTGATTGCTAACTAAACTGATTGGTACATTTCTCAAACTATAAACACAATTCACCTGTTTTCACAAAAAATTGCAATTTCTTTAACAACTTTTGCAATATATTGCGCAGGTCAAGCCATGATCTCATTCAGAAAACACAAACACATAATATAATTAATATTAAATAATAATAATAATAATAATAATAATTCATTAACAAACAAATATGCACATGTTAATACTCAGTTGCCAACAGGAGGAAGGAAAACAGAAAGCAAGACAAATTTGAAGAAGTGGATGACCATAAGGAAAGCTGGCTGGTGAGATCAGCTGAACTTGAGCAAATTCACAATCACGTCTATTGCTCAATCTGTCACGAGTCTCTGTATAAAATGACCCAAAAGTAGAGGAGTTCAGTTTAAAAACTTATCAAATTTGCAAAGGAAAGACACTCAGCAACTCGTTGAGATCCAGAGCATGTCTTGGGTTTCTGAAAAATAATCAGAGCCATGGCCCAAAGGCAATAAGACAAAAATCCAACAAAAAATAAATAAATAACAGCACGCATGAAAAGTCAAATCAGCGATAGGCTGAATCCAGTTGAATTAAAGAAAGTCTTTGGTACAGGACTGACAAGGCAGGCTCAGTGCAAAGAAAAATCAGACGGTCAATTTCCAACAGGGCAGGCAAAAAGTCAGGATACCTCCAGACCATGCATAGGCCAACAAGAGAGCTACACTCAGTGTGAGAAACTCAACACTCTGGCAGCAAGAGAAGTAAAGCACCCTCATCTATAGGACCAGCAATCAGCAAAACTGTGAGGCAGTTGGGAGTGAAGGAATGAAAATATAGAAACAATATATATATATATATATATATATATATATATATATATATATATATATATATATATATATATATATATATATATATATATATATAAAGCTTCAGATATACAGTTACAGCAATATGTATATAATTGCCTTTGTTCTTCTGAATACTCTTCTCACATGCTGTATAACCTTAAAATCATATAATACATTTTTGTTAAACTGAGAGGAGACTGCTTGGCCTGATTCTGCCCAGATGTGTAATGCTAAAAGTTCTAAGAATGCTGATCAGTAACATTTTTTGTTTTAGTGCTTTACTGCTAGTAAATAAGCTTATACTCAATTATTTACAATTGTAATACTTTACAATTTACTTTCATTTTGTACAGATTATTGTAGGCAAGAATTAAAAATAATCTAAATGCTTTTTTGTGCCTTCACCCTTCCACTAATTCAGGTTTTCTATGCATTGAGACTTAATAGAGACTTAATAGAGTATATATATATATTGCACTTTTCGCATCATAGATTTCTATTCATATGCAAGCAAATGCAGCATATTGGAAATGCAAGCTCGTGCTAAAAGTTTCACATTTCGCTGCATTGGAAAGTTCAAGCTTGGTGTACAATGACCTGGGAAAACACGTCATGTGATTGCGTTAAACTAATCCCAGATAGCAATGAATGTGGGCCACTTTAAGCAGTTATGCCTGCACTAGTGGTTGTCCTTCGGTACAGACAAAATGAATGTAAGCCTGAAGTGGCCCACCTGTACAATGCCAAAGGGGGTGCAAAGATTGTAATTCATATATGGGCCATTTAAGGCGAAGATTTGGCACTTATGGCAAAATTGAATCTGAATATGAGCAAAATTGAGGCATAGTCATTTAAGGGTAATCTGGGTCTAAACCTAAAGTGGCTCACAAGTGTACTGTAAGTGCAAATGTGGCCCAGTTACCTTAAGACATATGTGAGCCACTTTTGGCAAATATTTGGCACAGTTAGCGCTAGCTAATGCAGCTATCAGCCTTATGTGGCCCAGTGAAAATATGGCAGATGTGGCCCAGTTTTACTAAAACAAATGTGGGCCACTTTTGGCTTATATTTAGCACAGTTAGCTCTGGCTAATGGGGTTTTACAAAAGTCAGAAGCACTTTCCAGGATGATTTACCCAGCTTTTTCTTTAAGTATTTCTGATAGGTACATAAAAAAATCTGAATCAAATGCAATATAAATTTTAATGGAAAAATAAGCATAATTATCTAAGAAAATCAGATGTAGTGAAACCAATCAATGAGGGTGGATTGAATGTAATTGATTTTGATGTTATGAATGGTACCCTTAAGCTGAAGTGGCTTCAAACCTTCCTTCGACATAAACATTCTTTCTGGTTTAGGTTTTCTTCTAAAATTTTTGATTTCTTTGGGGGCATAGACTTTCTTTTAAGATGCGATTTTGAGCCATCAAAGGTAAAGTGTAAATTGTCATCTTTTCATAGTCAGGTATTGCTGTACTGGAAGTTAATATACAAACATAATTTTTCGCCACATAGTTGTTCTTTGTGGAATAATAAGTAAATACTTATTAAGAGGAAATCTGTGTTTTTTCAAGAGTGGATGGACAAAGGTGTTTGGTCTATTATACAAATTTTGGATGGGGTTGGAAACTTCCTCAACTATGATGATTTTTGTAAAAAATACCATTTTATTTGTACTCAGAAATTGTATTTGTCTTTGTTGAAAGCTATTTCTGGTGGTTTGGTTCAGCTAATAAAAAGGGGAATTGGGTTATTCTTCTGTGATACCAAATATGGCCAATCTTATTATTGCTGGTATTAATTTTACTGGGCAGAGCTGTAATAATAAGACCTTAAGAAGGTTAGTAAATACACAGCTTTTCCCTTCTAAAGTTAAGAAAAGACCCCTTGTTTTAGATTTTCCGGAAGACAAGGTGGTTCGAATTCGAACAAGATTTCTCTCTTTTCCACTTCTACCAAAGGCAAAAGAAGTTCAGTTTAAAATTATTAACGATATTTATCCTTGTAATGAGTTCCTCAGACATAGATTGAATTTGGATTGTAACGTTTGTACCTTTTGTGAAGCAGACATAGAGTTATTGGAACATTTGTTTTATTTATGCAAATTTTCAAAAAAAGCTATGGGATGACATTACTGTTTGGTTAAGATTAAAATATGTAATACCTGATTTTGATTTTAAAACTGTAAAATATTTATCCATTTGTCAAAATTCTGAGCTGGAATTTTTGGTTAACAATATTGTGACTATGGCAAACTATTTCATTCATAAATGCAGATTTTTTTAAATAACCCCCTCCCCCCACCCACCCACACACTTTTTTGCTTTTCCACAAAGATTTAATGGTCTTCTTCAATTCTTTAAAGCTGATGAGACATAAAAAAGCCCTTGTGTAGTCTGTTAAAGGCATTTTTGATGATTAACCCCTTTGTATTATAGTGCATTGTATTTTGCTTTTCTTACTAAGCCAGCTCTAGTGATTTTAAATGCTGAGAACTTTTCACTGCCTGAAACTGAAATAATCTATGAGGAACTGTGAATTCAGGAAAGTCAAGAATATGCCTTTTAAGTCTAAAGAAACTAATGTAATTCTGCTGAGCCTGGACTTGAGTGGCATTATGTGTCTCTCAAGAAAAGCGTGACATTTTCAGACACAAATAAAAACTTTAACACAGGACATTGGACAGCACTTTTTTACAGTGCTTAACTTGTAACTCCATAATCCAATACCAAGGTTAATATAGTTTAGCATTTGTAAAGTTATTGGTATTTATAGTTTTGTTAGCTTTAGTTTAGTTTTTTTTTTAATTTTTGAACACATTTCTATTTAGTGTTTATATATTAAGTTTCAGCTTTTGTTTTAGTAATTCTTTGTTATCAGCATTCTTAACAGAGCTCATGCAGTGTTGAAAAGTGCCGTTGAACAGGTTTAGGGTTTTCACAGCTTACATTACCTCTTGTGCAAACATCCTAGTAATAAAAGAAAAAAAATTGTTTAAACAAACACTGAAGCTAAAACCACACAAATGCACCGGGAAAAAAAGGATTTAATAACTAATTTTAAAGAACTAATAATTCACACAAACTTACTAATATTAAAGATCAGACAGTACATGTTGTTAGACAAGATTAGGAAACTTAATCTGGGGTCACCACAGTGGAATGAACCGCCAACTTATTTAGCATATGTTTTCAGCATGTTATTTAACATCCATAAACACTCATTCACACTCACACACTACAGACAATTCAGTCTACCCAATTCACCTGTACTGCATGTTTGGACTAAGGGGGAAACCGGAGCACCCGGAGGAAACCACGTGAACGTAGGGAGAAAATGCAATCTCCACACAGAAACGCCAACTGACCCAGCCGAGGCTCAAACCTTCTTGTTTTGAGATGACAGCACTACCTACTGTGCCACTGCATCACTTTTATTCCCAAGATTTTACATGGTAATAATGGACTAAATCAGAATTTTAGTTTTATTCTGGTAAAGGTTAATGACCAAATAAAAATAACTTCATGCCAACTATAAAATGAGCAATGGTGTTTGGTGGGGGATGACCACTAGATGACAACATCGTACCTTTTATATTAATACAGTGTGCCCTGCAAGGCAAACCTGAGTTTCCCAAGTGCAGACGTTTTCAATGGCTGAAAAACACTGCGTAACGTTATTTCCCTCCGGCGTGCAGACGTAACTCCGATGTTGATTCTGGATTTAGAAAGGTTTTGGCAATGCCCCTTTCAAAAACAATCTTTTTTCATGGGGACAAGGCCACTGGTCTTTCAGAAGGAAGTTTAGATTGATGCTGAGCTGATATTACTCTCTGTCAGCTGTAGGTGGCCATGCTTCACTTGCGCGCGCGCGCGTACACACACACACACACACACACACACACACACACACACACACACACACACACACGCACACGCACACACACACACACACACACACACACACACACACACACACACACACACACACACACACACACACACACACACACAGAGAGAGAAAGGGAAATGTTGACTGACAGTTTGAGTTACCTTTCGTAATCGAGTTACACATTGGCCCGTTTATTTTTAATTGGACAACATTTTTCAGTCCTATGCCTTACACAGAGTATACAAATACATATTACATTTAAATCATTTACTTTAATCATTACTATAGGAATGGGAAGAGACTTTCAACAAACACAACAAAAAATGTTTCTGAAGAAAATCATCCACTGCACCTTTAACATTTACAGTATGTCGATCCTGGAACAACATTCCAATCAAAATTTACAATCAAATTTAGGGGACAATTTTATAGTTTGTTAAGTTTAGGCCTGCAATCATGGTTCTGTGCTTTTACATCATTGTAATAACTTCCAGTTAGGGTCAGGTTTAGGGACTTGTTTTATTATAGTGAGTTTCTGCAGAAGAGCATCTCTGAACACACAATACGTCAAACCTTCAGGCAGATGTGCAACAGCAGAAGAAAACAAAAAAGAATATGATGGTGATGATGAAAAATATTTGTTTCAAAACTATTTCTAAATTCAGTTCTAATTTCTAGCAAACGAATAAATGAACAATAATGACCAAGTGTGGTCAAAATACTGAGTTATTTCCAAATACACCTGCCATGCCCCATATGGTCTTAAACCTGACAGGTGGGCAAATCTAAGCTTGTTTTTAATAAAACAAATATAAATATGGATATATTAAATAATAATGCTAATAATAATAACATTATACAAAAGCAAATTGTTATGAATGAACTGAAAAAGCCTCCCGAGATGAAGAAGACATAAAAGCAGTGATTTTTCATATTTATGTAAGCTAGAAAATAATATATTTTGTAATATTTTGATCCTTTATATTTATATCTCATCTATTCTTATTATATCCTATAATATCTTATCTATTCTTATTATATCATATATATATCTTTAATATTTAATTTTTTTCATATGTAAAGATATTTGCCTGTTGCTCTCTTGTGCGTATTAAGCAGTGTGTAAGCGAGGCGCAGCTCTGCGCCGGAGTTTAGACCTGGTTAGTTTTGGTCTAATGAAAAATCTATTATAGTTTCTCAAAATAGCAACGCGCCAGCAGTCCGCCTCAGAACGCCTTCCTTTTTAGACCAGAACGCCTATGGGCGCACATATGAGCGCTAATGTATTTGCTGTGCAAACAGCGTAGCGCAACGCTTCAAAACGACTCTTGCGCCAAGCTGAAACTACCAAAAGACTATTGCGCCGCGTGTATGATAGGGCCCATACACTTACCCAATTCACTTATAGTTTGTCAGGGAAACTGGAGCACCCAGAGGAAATCCACACAAACAATGGGAGAATATGCAAACTTCTCACAGAAATGCCAACTTGTTCAGCCGAGGCTCGAACCAACGACCTTCTTGATGTGAGGCGACAGCACTACCCACTGCACCGTCTACTTGACAATAGATGATTTAAAAAAATGATTGGTCCATTTGCCTGCTATGCCTTGGTGCATTCGTTATTATTTCAGTCCCCCATACTTTTTTAAGGGGTCGTAGATTAAAATTACATTACAAAATTAAAATGAACTTTTTTTCATTGATTTACTTTGTACATTATAATGAATAAAAAAAAGTACATTAAAAGCATTTCTAGCATAAAAACATATAATATTTCTATCACAAACCAAACTGTTTGTCATGTCCCTGAGGCGCTTCTTTGAAACTGCATGTAGAAAAAAAATTGTAAAATGCACACAATGTCTAATTTTTTCAGTTTTACAACTATTTATTTGTTCTTTTCTTGTGATAAATTCATTCATTCATTTTCTTGTCAGCTTAGTCCCTTTATTAATCTGGGGTCGCCACAGCGGAATGAACCGCCAACTTATCCAGCACGTTTTTACGCAGCAGATGCCCTTCCAGCTGCAACCCATCTCTGGGCAATTCTAGTGATAAATAAAAATAAAATTAAAAATATGATTTTTTTATATAAATAAACAGGCTGCAAAGTTATGTCCCTCAATATAAACTCAACCCCGTCACGCCAGCAATTCTCCACGTATAGCAACTTAGACTCCACACTTATAAGACATCACAGACAGGAAGTGTCATCATGCAGCTCTCTTAAACAGCATGGTGCAAAAAAAGGCAAGATATATATTTTCATTTATTTAAATTTTTTAATGTTAATTATAGTTAGGAAGGGTATGGTCAAGCTTAACAATTCAAACCCGTAACGTAAAACTTAGATGAAATATGATTATTATTTTTTTATTTTATGTCCAAACAATATAACATATTCTTGTTTAATTGCTGCCATGTGGGCCTTCTCTTTTAAACCACACAAGGAGCAGAGGTCATTTTGTTTTTAAAACTCAACTCCTTTACACGTCATTGTTTTGAGGTTGCAAACTTGTAACAGGATTAAGATATTCACCTAATTTATCAAGAATTTTAATTTGAAAAACATTTCAGTAAATATATACTTACTAAAACTTTTTTGTCTCTGAAATAATATTTGAAACAGTTTTTTCACTTAAACTTTGACGCAATTTTATGCCAGACATGGCACCCGCATCAGCAGCAGACTTTATATTGAATGTGTCACGAGTGTCATCATGAGTTAATGAAAAGCTATTAAAATTAGAACTTGTAAAGTAAAAAAAAGAAAAAAAAATTATATAAATTGTTCATTTGTTTATCTCTATATCATGTGACAATTACAAAACTTTAGAGAGGGGGTCATTAAGGGCATAATTCATATTAATATTATAGATAAAGAGGGTTAAGCTATCAAAAGGTTAAAGAATCCCTGGTTGAATCCCCTGGTGGACTTTTGATGTTGTAGCCTACAGTATCTGCCTCAAGGTTGGACGTGTTGTGCTTTCAGAGATGCTCTTCTGCAGACCTCGGTTGTAACGAGTGGTTATTTGATTTACTGTTGCCTTTTTATCAGTTTGAACCAGTCTGACCTCTGGTATTAACAAAGCATTTGCGCCCACAGAACTGCCAGTCACTATATTATTTTCTCCCCTAGAGATTGTTGTGTGTGAAAATCCCAGTAGATCAGCAGTTTCTGAAATGCTCAGAAAAGCCCATCTGGCTATATAATTTTATTTATTTTTATTTATATTATTATTAAGGATTTGCTTTAACAATTTTTATTAAGAAAAACTTTTTCTGCTGCAGTTTTTATTTATGTTCCAGGAAATAATGTTTTAGACATGATTTACCTGTTGTTTCTGTTTACTCTAAGTTCTGTTCAGCAATATATTTGGTAACTCGTGCCTTTATCAGCATTTTTAAAGGTTACTAATGGTCCAGTTTTCTGCAGCAGTTTACTTTTTTGAACTTTGACTGTAGTGTGGTTTAATAAAGTTTAATTTCATCTCAGTGTGATTAACGCCTTTGCTAAACGTTTTACTAAAATAAATAAGTGATTTGGTTAACTCTTAGATGTAATTTCAAATTAATTCAACTAAATAAAATTAAAATTAAAGTGTCCCTCAACCCTGTTATTGTCTTCAACCCTGTCACTGTATTCTCAACCCTGTGAAATAAATTTTAAAGGAAAACAATTAAATATAGAAAAAAATCTTGCTGAATACCAACCAGCATGTTAAGGCCTAACATTGTAAATATGTGGTTTAAGTGAGACATCTAAATTTAAAACTTTTTTTGAAAAATTAAAAGACCACAGAATGTATAAATTGCATAATTAATCACATGTAAATCTAAAACTTATCCAAAATGTTATATTTTAGCCATTAAACTGATTTGAGGGACATATGAGCAATAGGAAAATGTTGTTTTTACAGCAAAAGCTTTGTAAAATATTATTACCAACTCACTTTTGTCCGTTATGGGGTTGAGAATAATGGGTGTCCAAATAAGAAAAAAACTGAAAATAATATAAAGGCTTTAATGCCTGAGGTGGGAAAATACTTTCTTGAAAGTCTAAATTGTGCCTAATTATGTAGGCTATTTAAAAACATAATCAGTACACTTTTAAAAATGAGTTTGATTAAGCTGAAATATTACCGAATGCCAGGAATGACCCCCTTACAGTTACTGTTGTGACATTCAGAAGGTAAACAGATTTTTTGTAAACAACTGTTGGTGGCCTCCACATTCACCTGACCTCAATCCAATAGATCATCACTGAATCTGCAGGAACAGAAGATTCACAAATTCGCCAAATTTGTAGTGACAACATGTTGCTGTAATGTTGATATGGATCAAAATCACCGAGGAATATTTCCAGCACCCAGTTCAATCAACACTGAATCTGACTGTTCAACTGCATTAACCCATCCAGCATGAAGCAATTTCAGATTCATCATGAGCCAATGACAACTTCCCCTCAGATGTGGTGGAGAAGAACAAAGGCATGAAGATTCTGGAAGTCATTTTCATCATCAGTGAAAAAAAAAAACCTTTGATGGAGGCAATGTTCTTCTTAACATTCCCAGATGCTCGACACACGAATGCATTTCACACGTACAGTACACACAAAGGACAAGTCGTTGTTGTAGAGCTTTTGTTTTTTAAGAAACTGACATGAAAAGAAGCCATAAAACAAACACAATATTTACTCAAGGATGTTCTCAGGAAAGAGCAGAAGAGATTGTTCGTGAAGAGGAAGGAAACATATGAAGGGCACATCCTGGGCAAACTTCCTCTGAACACACAGAGGCACCTGCTGTTGTCTGAACAACCTTCAGGTTTATACATTTGACCATATCACATATACAGTGATATACATATCTGGGGAATATTTAACCCATATTGACACCTGATATATGGGAATTTATGCAAATTACATGATATATAAGTTCAAATTTGGATTTCACATATTTAAACATGTCATATATGCAACAAATATTTCCAAATGTCAGTTTACACACACACACACACACACACACACACACACACACACACACACACACACAATATATATATATATATATATATATATATATATATATATATATATATATATATATATATATATATATATATATATATATTCATGCATTAATTTTCCTTCAGCTTAGTCCCTTATTTATCAGGGGTCGCCACAGTGGAATGAACCGCCAACTATTCTAGCAAATGTTTTACACAGCAAATGCCCTTCCAGTTGCAACCCAAAACTAGGAAACACCCATATGCACTCATTTACACACACACACACACACACACACACACACACGCGCGCGCACACACACACACACACACGCACACGCACACGCACACACACATACACTACGGCCAATTTAGTTTATTCAATTCACCTATAGCGCATGTATTTTGACTGTGGGGGAAACCAGGTGTCCTGACATTTTATCCTACTCATCAGATTATGCTACCAACACTGTATGTGAATGGTTCTGGGGTTGGGGGGTCAGGGATTACATAGGTTAGGGCGATATTATAGCTTCATATCACACTACTCCACATTAAAACTTACACTGGTGGCAAAATCTGATAGGTAGCATCATTAGAAATGTGCTACTTACATTTTGAATGGGAGGTAGGACAATCTGACAAGGTAGGACAAGTGGAGAGAACACAAGAGCACCTGGAGGAAACCCATGCCAACACGTGGAGAACATGCAAACTCCACACAGAAATGCTAGCTGGCCCAGCCGGGACTTGAACCAGCAACCTTCTTGCTGTGAGGCAACAGTGCTAACCACTGAGCCACCCCACACAATATAAATATGAAGTCAAATATGTCATTTGTATATATTTCCATAGATCAGATTTCATTATGGCAAGTGACATCAGTTTCTTTGCGCTACAATTAGCTTACGGCAGCGCGTTAGCTTGTCTGTTTTCAGTATTAGCTTTTGAACAATACCTAGCATTTAGCTTAGGTGCTTGTCTTTCATAAATGTTGACAAACAATATAAACAGAGTGAAATGAACATACAATGTGCAAATTCAGTTGCACAGCGGCAGGCTCTTTGATTATACTTGTGTTAAAGCTACATGCTAACACTAGCACAAGCTACATAATAATTTGTTTTAGAAAAATAATATAGTTCTCGTGTACTGTGGCCCTCGGTTGCGTTGTTGTGCTAGCAGTAGCTGGTAGCCATTTCGCTGCAATGTGTTAATTTGTCCAGATAAAAGTCACACATTTGTCATTAAAAGTCCGCAGTTTCACCTCCATCTAGAGGCTCGTCGGGTGGATTCTGCCGCCGCACTCTGGCTTTACGGTTTTCAGACACATGTTTCCACTTTAGCGTGCGATGCTTGTGCTGTCGCCGTTTCTCACGATACCAAAGGTGCTCGCAGTACTCGTCTGCCGTTAGCCCACCAACTCCCATTAAGTGTAGTTCCTTGTAGCTCCGCAATGAGGTTGCGTGATTTCCGGGAAGGTTGTTCTGGGCTCTTGACATTTGGTTCTGGGGGATGACGTGAAGCTCATAGCGAGCTAGCGTACGGGAGAAGGAGTGCTCGAAGGCCATGCAGAGGTACAGGCCAGCATTAGTAGAAGTTATCTGCTGGAGGAGCAGCCCACGCTGCATGTGGAGAAGGTTTTCTTCACCAGGAACTAACTGTGGGATAGAAAGAGGAAAGAGATTCTGCTGTCATTTACTCATTGTTATTATATCCTATTTAAGGGCATACATTTGCTCTTGACATTGGTGGGGACCTATAAACCAACTCCCCTCTTTATTAAATTCTCTCTTTGTCAGTTATTAAAGACGTTTTTAGCCCTATTGCAAATGAAACATGTCTTATACAGCAGTATTAATAAAAGTAGATTGCTAAAGTAGATGGCTAAAAGTAGTAAAAGTAGATGGCTAAAAGTAGGCTGATGTTTTTCTGACAAATAGTTTCAACCGAAATTCAATATGCTACTCTGAGACATCATGAGTATTTGAAGGGATCATTTTAATACTTTTACAATTAGCTGTTTATTCTTTAGTTAGTTTTCAGACCACATTCACAGACTAGGCCAGAGGTCCCCAAACCTGGAAGGCCGGTGTCTTGCTGATTTTAGCTCCAACTCTAATCAAACACAACTGAACAAGCCAATAAAGGTCTTACTAGGGATGTTTCTCAATTCCAAGAACGCAGAGAAAGTTCTTGCGTTCTTATGGAAACCCGTCTTGCCAGGTGTCCTCGGAAGAACGAACTCTGGAGACCACGAGAACAGAGAATGCATCCTTGAGATGCTGCGTTTTTCCTGATGGTCACATGACCTTCACACATTTTAAATGGTAAATTATTTAAACAGTGCAGCATTCATACAACAATTGTGTTTTAGTGATGGGTCGTTCATGAACGATTCGTTCATTTTAAACGAATCTTCAAAATGACTCGGGAACTACGAGTCCTCTAAGGGAGTGATTCGTTCATCCGCGCGTGCGCACATTTGTGCAGGTATCGTTAATTTAAAGTCTTCATCACATTGGCAGAAGCCAATCATATGCGTTTAGAGGCAGAAAAAGAATTGATCCGCTCACCTCTCGAGTCCTCTATCGGGTCTGAGTCACTCGTTCATCACGAGCCAATCATACGCGTTTAGAGCCGGAAAAAGTTTTGATCCGTTCATCTCTCGAGTCCTCTATCGGGTCTGAGTCACTCGTTTCTCACTGGCCAATCATACGCGTTTAGAGCCGGAAAAAGAATTGAACCGTTCATCTCTCGAGTCCTCTATCGGGTCTGAGTCACTCGTTCATCACGAGCCAATCATACGCGTTTAGAGCCGGAAAAAGTTTTGATCTGTTCATCTCTCGAGTCCTCTATCTGGTCTGAGTCACTCGTTTCTCACGGGCCAATCATAAGCGTTTAGAGCCGGAAAAAGAATTGAACTGTTCATCTCTCGAGTCCTCGGGTTTGAGTCATTCTCTCACATGATGAACGGACGGTCATGGCTCGTATCAGCTTAGCCTGTGAATTGATTAAGATTATATGTGACTGTCAGTGTAACGTGAATGAACCCCTGACATTTGAAGACATGAAGAGGTGAGCTGAGCAAAGAAACAACAATACCTTCATAGACAAAAGAGCAGGTAAACATTGAATTATTATTTTCTCCTTCTTATATTCTATTTATGACTTATTTGTCGTGCAATCAACCTTTTGGGCTAGTTGTAGATGTGTTTGGAAGCAATTCGTAACATTTTAATAATATTTTGGCAAATTGAACCAAATGAACGAAATGACTCGAAAAAAGATTTGTTCATCTTGATGAACGAGACTTAAAGATCCGAGTCAGTAAAATGATCCGAACTTCCCATCACTATTGTGTTTCCCCTTTTCAAAATATATACTCTGCATAAAATCATTATCAATATACTCTGCAAATTATAAATAAAACAAATTTTTTATGCAAATTTCAGCAAAACAAACACCCTTAATGTTTTTATTCCTTTATTAAGATGTTGATGGTAATGTTTACTTACACCGTTTTATTCAGGAAAACTACTGAGTTAAATAAGTGATATCTCTGAACTTTAATAATAGCGCTTCCCACCTCCAGTCGCAATGACTTCTGGTACTTCCAGAGTAAGTTTGGTACTCATGACTGCATCGGTGCGTCCTCGATATCAAGATCACATCCGGGAAGTTTCACGCGTTCTCCGTACTTGCGGTCTTGAGTTTTGTAACTGAATTTAGGCAGCTGATGATGACGTTGCACGAGAACACGAGAATGCAAGACCGCTGAAGAACGCATATTAAGAAACAGCCTAGGTACAGTATACTTGAAACACCCAGGCAGGTGTGTTAAGGCAAGCTAAGAGCTAAACCGAGCAGGGACACCAGCCCTCCAGGACCAAGATTGGTGACCCCTTGACTTGGCCTATATCAGCCTGCTATATGACATTCAACTGTGCGTCAAAGCGGGGAAAAAACACTCGCATTCCTGTACTATTCATATGATGGACAGTATTATTCCACACCTGACCACTCCTGCCGTATATTCAGGCTTTGTTCACCCGCTGCCTGACCCGCCTCGGTTTTTACCCGACCCAACCATTCCCGCAAAATGTAGATCTGGTTTCCAAAATTTCACATTAAAATTGGACACTACCAAAAGAGGGAGATAACAGATAAAAGTGTAGGTTGTGCAAGGATTGTAGGCTAAATGTTTTGTTTGAGTGCTGCGTGACGTGTGGTGAGATTTGTGGCTGTTAAGACTCTTTCAAAGTTCGATTTTACAAACTCTCAAAATATTTGCACACGCTCCCGTTCAAATTACACCAGAGTTACCACCTGCTACCGTGTTTTATTGGAAAATTTACTAACGCGCTGCAAGAAATCTGTTTGGGTTCTGCCATGGGAATGCAGACCTCTACCCTAAACCTTATGGATTCCAAACCCATGAGAAATGTAGTAATATTGGGAGCATAAACAAAGGTATTTTAACTGAATCTGAGAAATTTCTGTACCGTAATACACTGAAAAAAAGTATTTAATTGGATTTCCAAATTGTTTTTAAAGGTAGGTGTTTGCAAACAATTTATATGGGATGAATTTAATCAAACATATTAATGTATAAATGTTCAACTTAAAATTATTTGTTTCAATTCAGCCCATATAAATAGTTTTGTAACCTATTTTTTTTTAGTAAATTAAACAAATATTTTTTTCTGTGTATTTCTTAGAGAAAACCACACAAGTTAACGACGTGAAACACACATAAAACATGTGGCTTTGGAGCATTTTCATGTGAAACTCTTATGAAAACGTTTAAATGCATGTCCACACATCACATGGGGTCATAAGTTTTGACATTAATATGCTTCAAAAACGTGTTCCATTGTTCCTAGTAATTGTTTATTGAGTTTTACACTGCACAAATGCTTTTCTTACTTAGAGTTTTTGTCTTATTTCTAGTCTAAAAATCTAAACATTCTTAAATCAAGAAGCATATTCAGAACAAGTAAGAAATATTATTATTATTTTTTTTTGGAAATTATAAGTCAAATTTAAATAATTTGCAAGTAGGGTAAGTAAATTATTCATGCTTTTGGTTAGAAATAAAATTATTTACCTTCCCCCACGGGAAAATAATTAATTGACATTAAATTTGGACCTACAATCTCTGAACACAAAACAACAATTGCTTAGAAAATGCATCTTGATTTAAAAAAAAATTGATTTTGGATCAGAATAAGACAAAAACTCTAAGTAAGAAGATTTATTTTATTATTATTTTTTTTTTGCAGCAGAACCCATAAAGGCACTTGTGTTCACCCAAAACTCTCAAACTTAACTGAACTTTAAGGAAATATTTAAATAATTAGAGTTTTGGATAAATAGACTGTCAAGAGACAGTCTCTACATCCATAAATCTCAAAGGACAGTCTCTGAATCTATAAAACTCAAGAGACAGTCTCTAAATACATCTCAAGAGACAGTCTCTAAATCTACAAATCTCAAAAGTCAGTCTTTAAATCTATAAATCTCAAGAGACAGTCTCTAAATCTATAAATCTCAAAAGACAGTCTCTAAATCTATAAATCTCAAGAGACAGTCTGTAAATCTATAAATCTCAAGAGACAGTCTCTAAATCTCTAAAATATTATGAAAACTATCTTCATTTGTGTTCCAAAGATGGATTTGGAATGGCATGAGGGCAAGTAATTAATGACTAATTTTCATTGTTTGGGTAAACTAAACCTTTCAGTGTAAATATACTGTACACATATTGACTCTGATTCAATATTCAGTTAAAGTATGCCGACAGACCTCTTTGCTGTTTTGACTGTGATTTGGCTGAAATATCCACTTGATGGTGGCTTGTGGTGAATTTGAGACACATTCCAGGAAAGTTGAGTTTGTCTCCACGCCGTAAACTGTCTTCAGTTCAGCATTCTCTGAGCCTACAGACAGCAATGAACACTTTTAGCTTACTATAATATTTATTGTATACTTTCTTTTAAAATTAGTTATTCACAGAAAGACCTAGAACATGCATCCCATATTAACTGGTGTTGTATGTCAATATCCATTTTGTACACTAGAGGGAGTAGCGTCCTCTTTATTCGAGGACTGGGAACTATCATATACAACATGAAGATGAAAAGTTGTAAAGTGATTTATTACCGTCTCTCATGTCCTGACATTGGCTCCAAGGGTCTCCATACCTCACATCCTGTCTCCGGGCGCGCCTGTGGACCATAAGAGGATGTTACCCACCCTCACAACCACCATTTGACAGGTTTGCTGATGGTTTTCAATATTGTCTTCAGCAATGATTAAAAGGGGTTAGGGTCAAGATGTGGTTTCTACTATATTTCACAGCATGTGCACTTTTATGCATGCTACATGAGTAAAAGGGATACAGTATCACCCAAAAATTAACTCTGTCTTCATTTATTCATACTTAAGTGGTTCCTGATGTACACAAATTTTGAAGAATGTTGAAAACCGATTGATTTCCATGTTCTGGTTACTACTATGTAAAAATGGCCCATTTTTATTATCACATGCTCAAAATGCTAAAATTTGATCAAAAATAGGTGGATGGAAACAGCTAATGGTTACCAGTTTCCAAATGTTTTTATTAATTTTATAAAATATAAAGGTATTAAGGTAAAATAGGGAAAAGTAAACAAATAAATAAATAAAATTAATGAATTAATTAACGTATTAATAAAATAAAAATAAAATAAAAAAATCAATGAATAAAAAAATAGTATAAATGAAATAAAGAAAATAAAATATAATGAATGAAAAATAAAATAAAACAAAATGAATGGATTAATAAATAAATCAATGAAATAAATGAATAAATAAAAAATAAAATGAATAAATAAAAATAATAAAATTAAATAAAAATGAATGAATTAAAAAATAAATGAATAAATAAATAAAATGAATAAAATTAAATAAAATAAAATAGAATGAATGAATGAAAAAATTATAATAAAATAAAATGAATAAATAAATAAATAAAATTAATAAAATTAAATATGAATTAATACATTTTAAAAAACTTATTAAAATAAATGAAATTAAATAAAAATTAATTAATTAATTAAAAAATAAATAAATTAAAATAAATTAATGAAATTAAGTAAAATAGAATGAATAAATAAATTAATTAAAAATAAAATTAATTAATTAATTACTTAAATTAAGTAAAATAGAATTAATTAAAATAAATAAAATAAAATAATAATTAATTAATTTAAAAATAAATAAATTTGCCATAATTTTCATTGGAAATTGGAAAATATCCCATATTTACTTAATGCTATACAGCTGAGCACCTGCATGTAACACTAACTACAACAGTAAAGCTTGCTATAGACTGACATTGCAAAGTGAACCTTTCAAAGATTTAATTGCATGAAACTATTTAACAGGCTGGTTAAAAAGACTAGTAGTTAACCACATTAAAATAAAGAGTTTGCTAAATAATTGCTCCTACATTTTCAGTAGGCTACTGTTCTTGCCAATACATAATTAGACATATTTCTTATTATATAAATAAACAATGCACATCTAACTTTTGTTCTTCTTCGGAAAATCCATATTCCATATTTTAATTAGACTGTTTTATTTAATTCTAAATTAGAATATTTTGTATAAATAAATGTATACAATATTTAATTAAATTACACTTAACTTTACTAAACTTTACTAACTTTAAACTACACTTACACTTACTTTGGCAAACCTTTGTCAAGTACTACAATACTTAGTTACGTCCACAAATCCCAATTAAAACTGTACTGTGTCAAAAGGAAGCCCTATGTTAACAGTGTCCAGAAGCACCGTTGACATCTCTGGGCTCTGAGGCATCTGGGGTGGACCATTACACAGTGGAAACATGTACTGTGATCAGATGAACCAGTATTTCACATATTTCTTTGGAGAAATGAATCCTGTGTGCTCTGCATCAAAGAAGGAAAGGATGATCCAGAATGTTTCCAACAACAAGTAAAGTAAATTAGTATTTTTGGATAAACTATCACTTTAAGATTAGGTTAGTGATTACCCAGTTAACATAACTATTATTAAAAGTATATAAAGTCTGCATGTGCAACTGGACTATAATAAAGTGGTACAAAAAAATGTTTTGAATGCATGACTAGAAAAAGTACCTTTTGTTGCTGGGGAAGTAGTTAGTACACGAGGAGCCGTCCCAAGCGCAGTACGGATCTCGAGCTAGACAGCAGTCAACACACGCTTTACCATACAGTTCACATCTCTGAACGGGAAGCTGGACGACATTCTCATCACTGCTTATGAACAGCACTTGCTGAAGAAGAACAAAGTAATTATACAAGTCAAAAACATGTCGTTTATATTGTGTTAAAGCAAATGACCACCCATCAAACTCATCCACTCACCCTCTTGGTGGACAGCTCCATGCTTAATATTGGGGTCTGAGTCTATGGGATGAAGAATGAGAGAAGGAAAAATGTGTCAACACGTGAAATGAATGAACTCCCAAACAAAGTGGGAGAAGATACGCATTGTTGGCACTGAATAAGAGCAGCTCATCACAACTGGGCCTTGTGCATGTTTTAAAGTGTTCTGCTCCATTGGTTCATTTCTCCTTCATATACTGCAGCAAATGAGGCTTGACTCCTGAAACCACTTTCTTTCAGCAAATGACTGCTGGGCAATGCCTGCTGAAATATGTCTCCTGATAGGCTTGATTGACTCATGCTGCTCTGCTATACACATAATTATGTTTTCAGTGGAGTTTTAATCACTTGACTTGATAGCCATAATGCACAATTATGTTTATGTCCTTTAGTTAAAAACCTCATTTGATATGAAGCAGTGGGGTTCAGTTGGTAACAAGCTTAGTAAATTACTGGTCTGTTTGTTACAAATTCTGTAGCATGTGTACCTATTTTGTGGTCTACCCTACCTTACAAAGTCTTGTCGCCTATCCAAGTTTTAGGAACAACAAATAATAACTTGACTTCTAGTTGATCATTTGGTTTTAGAAGTGGCTTATATAAAAGGCAAAGGCCTCTAGATTACACTTATTTTATCAAAATAAAACATGAACATGTCTTGATTTTTAATTATTTAATTAGGACAGTAAGGTCTGACTTTGCTTAGACAAAAGTCTTATCCCTTAACAGAAATAATGTACAGTATAGAATATAAAGTCTTGGTGCAGTGGAAAAAGAATTATATTGTGTATGACACCCATCAGCTTGGAGGACTGCATCCATACACCTCTGCAATGACTCAAGTAGCTTATTAATACTCATCTAATATCATCTAATAACTTACTAAAAGTCACCTGGAATGGCAAAGAAAGCGTTCTTGCAGGACTTCCAGAGTTCATCAAGATTCTTTGGATTCATCTTCAATGCCTTCTCCATCTCACATGCTCAATAATGTTCATGTCTGGTGACTGGGCTGGCCAATCCTGGAGCACCTTGACCTTCTTTGCTTTCAGGAACTTTTATGTGGAGACTAAAGGTTGGAAAAGAGCGCTATTCTGCTGAAGAATTTGCCCTCTCCTGTGGTTTGTATTGTAATGGGTGCCACAAATATCTTGATACCTCAGGCTGTTGATGTTGCCATCCACTCTGCAGATCTTTCGCATGCCCCCATACTGAATGTAACCCCAAACTATGATTTTTCCTTGACTGATTTCTGTGAGAATCTTGTGAGAGTCCATGTGGGTTGCAATAGGTCATCTGTTGTATTTGTGGGGATTGGGATGCAGTTCAGCTAGAAGTTAAGTTATTATTTGTTGCTCTTACAACTGGGATCAACGACAAGACTTTTGTCAGGTAGTGTATGTAGTCATTTTGAAATGAAACCAGCCATAAGTGTGATTTTGTTTGAAAATGAAGGGCCCTATCATACACCCCGCGCAATGTGGCGCAAGGCACAGCGCAATAGTCTTTTGCTAGTTTCAGCTTGGCGCAAGAGTCGTTTTGAGGCGTTGCGCTACGCTGTTTAAATAGCAAATACATTAGTGCTTGTCTAAAAAGGAAGGCATTCTGAGGCGGACCGCTGGCACGTTGCTATTTTGAGAAACTATAATAGATTTTTTATTAGACCAAAACTAACCCGGTCTAAACTCCGGCGCAGAGTTGCGCCTCGCTTACACACTGCTTAATACGCAAAAGAGAGCAATAGGCAAATATCTTTACATACGAAAAAATATAGATATTAAGGATATATATAGGATATAATAAGAATAGATATAGGATATAAATATAAAGGATTAAAATATTACAAAAAATATAATTTTCTAGCCTACATAAATATGAAAAATCACTGCTTTTATGTCTTCTTCGTCTCGGGAGGCTTTTTTTAGTTCATTCATAACAATTTGCTTTTGTAAAATGTTATTATTATTAGCAGTATTATTTAATATATCCATATTTATATTTGTTTTGTTAAAAACAAGCTTAGATTTGCCCACCTGTCAGGTTTTAGACCATATGGGGCACAGCAGGTGTTTTAGGATATAACTCAGGTTTTGAGCACACTTTATTATTATTGTTCATTTATTCGTTTGCTGGAAATAAGAACTGAATTTTGAATATAGTTTTGAAACGAATATTTGCGCTTAACAAACATTATTTATTTATAGACTAATTGATGTCTGTGCGTAAAGGTTTCCCTATCCAAGAACGAATGTGAAAGTAGATCCATTATCTCTCATTCTCACGCAGTAGATGCTCTGTTTAACAGTTTTCTGTTAAAAACAAACTGTTAACTGTTTGTTAGTGAAATGCTCAGTTTTTCCACTTAGACTTACTTTGCGTCCTGTAAATAGCGAATGTGCTCTTGGCGCGACGCAGCTGGCTCTTAAAGGGAATGGGAGATGAGACTCTAATTGGTTTATTCTCAAAACACACCTATAACTCATTAAGAAAATAAACTCAACCCCTTTAGACCATGGCGCAAAGCAGATTTTTCCGTCCTTTAATTAGCAAAAATGCGTTCTGACACGCCCTGAAAGCGTTTGCGCCCTGCGTTTTGCGCTCTGCGCATGGACCGTCAAAATAGAGCCCTAAGAGTTATGTGTTATGTTAAATAAATAAGCTTTCTATTGATGTATACTTTGTTGGGGTATGAAAATATTTGGCTGAGATACAACTAGTTAAAATAAATCTAAATACTGAGAGAATTGCATTTACATTTGTTCAAAGTTTCTAATCAAACAATTTGCTTTTTAATATATTTATGGAAGGAAAATTACAAAATATTTTGAAGGAACATGATTTTTTTTATCTAATATCCTAATAATTTTTGGCATAAAAGTAAAATCTATTATTGACGCATAAAAGTGTATTTCTGGCTATAATTGTTTTGTGGTCTAGGCTCACATATTTCTATACAAATAGATGCTAAATACTATTGAAAACTCTCCATTCTTCTATGTAACATTGTCTTGGCATCTCATGTATTGGCATCCTGTTGATATCTATTTGCATACATTTCATCCATCCTCCAGCAAACCTGACACATTCCTCAGTCTCAAGTTATTGACAAATGAGATCTTCTTTTTGTTTGCAAAACACAATATTCTTAGTGCAACACCTCCTCCACAATATTATTGGTGTAACATTGCCACCACAATGTTCAGGGTGTAACATTGCCTCTCCTGCCCCTGGGTTTGGTCACTTGAGCAGACAGCCATGGGAAATCTGAGAGCAATCTGGTTTTCTTCTTTAGGAGTTTTTTTTGTTTGGGAAGTGCTTGACATGAAAACAACAAGCAATAAGAGCCTAGGGTCAGAGGTCAGGAGGGAGTCCAGCAGATGGAAAGACAGACTGAAGAGGGGAAACTGAGATCCTGTTGAATTACCTTGAAGACGTTTAACTCCTCCAAAATGATTTCCTCAATTTCCCAGTTCTCTTTAGGTACGGAGACCACCTTAAGTACTCGACCATCATCTGGAGACACAGACCAGTTTACCATGTAAGATTGCATTAAATAAAATCACAAACTTACGGAGAGACAGACAGATAAATGGAATGAAGCAAAATGGATGGATGGATGGATGGATAGACAGATAGACAGACAGACAGACAGTAGATACTATAAGCAGATGTTCACATTAAGATTCAACCTGAGCCATCAATTTCCCATCTGTAAATATATCCCATAATGCACTCTAACTTAGTTACCATGGTGAGTGAGCACTGGCTTTTGGCGTCTAGATTTATCCAGCACCCTGAGGGCTGACAGCTGTTACACTGTTCTCCTCCTATACACAGCGAAATAGCGAGCCTGCTCTCTGTACATACAGGTTAAGCATATTTGTCCTGAACCGAGCATCTGCTCACCCTAAATGATTCACTTAGAGGTGGCAGAGTTCATGTATACACCCAGCAGTCCAGGAGGACAAATGTTAGACAGGAAAAGAAACATTGTCTGCTCCGATTATTAAGGTGATCCCAGGCAACAGAACAACTGACCACCGTGGGAACAGAGGTCGTGTTTAATGGTGTTTACTACATGTGATAACTTATGTAGGAGATTTCCTTATTTGCACCTCAACCATAGGTCTTAAGCTTATAGGCAACAACAGGACTAGTTATCGCATTTATTACAAGATAAAAGGATTCAGTTCAATGAACTGCTTTCCAACATACCTGTGCCAAGGTGCAGAACATCATATTGGCCATCCTCCGCATCAACCCTGTCAACCACAAGCTTCTTCAGCCTATAGGGGGTGTTGATACGAGTGAAGACGGGACGTCTGTGGATGGGCACCACTGGCTCCCACATCAGCTGATGGGCCCTCATGAAGCTCACAACATCGTCTGGGAAATCACGAGTGGACTTGTATAAAGCGTCGTAGGTCTCGCTTGGACACTGATGGGATACAGGACAGCAAGTTAAGCTCATATTTTAAAACCCTTTTGGGACTGGATTTGGGGTAACAGTCCCAGACTAAGGTAAAAATAGTCAAAAACAGTTGTGCAGATGTGGATTTTGGCCACTGTTTGAGATCCTAGTACAGCGTGCATCATAATTCTTGTTTGTCCATATTGAGAAATGCCATTTGAATGGAATCTTCTGCTTTTTTCAACAATTTAGTTTACCCATTGAATAAAGTCCATCTAAGACTCCAAAGTGGGGTATGTTATAAATACTATTTGGAAACTTGCATGATAAAGTTGTCACTAACCTTGCATGAGTAAAATTTAGTTAAATATTTGAATTTCCATGTTGGGGCAAGTATCCTTTTGAGCAATATTCTGGCACAGCATGGTTGTATTTTAAGTGTACTGCATTCCCATCTCTCAATTCCACCCTCTCTTTCTCCAACTTCACTTCTTGTCTAGTCTATAATGTCCTACAGTATATGTACCTTCATCATGACCTTGTAAAGCCAGAAATAGTAACCTTTACTTAATATGTACCAGGAAAGTCCAAGCAGTAAATAAGTAATCGGCACAAGTACATTCATTTAACTAATATGTGAGGATGTTTAAAGTAGGCTAATTAAGTTTAAGTATGATCTGCTTAATTACCCTGAAGTAACTAAACCCCATCATTTGAAATGGTCCCTCTGTCAACTCAGAGTTTAGGTCAACTCTGTGGTCGGGACTTTGACAACTAATGGAGCAAAAACACAGCATTTAAGATTGACTTCTGGAGATCTTGCCAATAAAAGTCCACGCTCCAACCACTTCACCAACCACTCTGACGCGTGACCCCCAATGAGTGCCTGATGACACTTTTACAGCCCCCTTGAGGGAGTGCAGCTAGTATGAAGAGTGACTTTCTGCATGATTTTCCTTACTCGTCTGCAATTCCAGAATCAACAGTAGGTCTAAAAACTGGCTTACACTTAAAAATGTTCGATTCAACCCCATCTATACATTTGACAAAGAATGTTCTCTAACCCAGGGGTTCCCAAACTTTTCAGCCTGCGACCCCCAATATGACGATGGCAGTGACTCGCGACCCCTAATATCCTGGTTATGAATGCAGAAACCTTGCATCACACACACACACACCAATACACCCAGGGATATTGTTCGTTTAATGTCAGTGCGGTAAATGGGCCAGAAACATTAAACTGGTGTTATAAAATCAATCTGCTGCATCTGACGCTATTGCTGTGTCTTTAATATAATGTAATTACCACTGGGGTCGCAATCCAATAGAGCTAGTAACTATAAGCTACTATAGTAACTATATAGTAATTATAAACAACTATATTTTTTCTCTTCTGTAGGTTATGGATAAAATAGGGTCATTCCTATATGATTTAATAATAATAAATAGATTTTTTTAAATCACCAGGCAACCCCCCTTCATTGTCCCGCGACCCCTCGAGGGGTCCCGACACCCACTTTGAGAACCCCTGCTCTAACCTACAAAGCATAATTCCTCCCTGTTGAGAACTCACCGTTCCAGGCCGTGGATAAGGGATTTTCCCCTTGTACTCCATCCAGCGATAATCGGGACTCTCCTTATGCGCAAAGGGCCCGTTAAATGCAGCTCGGATGGAAGCCATGGAATAGACACAAACTGCCGAACCCCTGAAGACAGAGCTTTTGAAAAGGAAACAAGTATTAGTCTGATGCTAGGTTAGAATAACAGAGCTTCTTTCACAGTGACCTTTCACCCCGCTGTATGGCCTCAAGCTATCCATTCCTCGGGTGGGAGCACCGAGACAGATTGTTCTACATGGATCGGACAGGGAGGAGACCATCCTGTGACTAGACTGTTGATTTTAGGGGCGTTCTGATATTGATGTAAGTTCACAAGATAAACTGAGGTAATCAGATTAAGTCTTTTGGAACGATCAAGGGAGGTTTGAGAACCTTAAGGGGTTTGTAAAGTATGACGGATTGATTGATTTGGATGGAGCCAATGATAATGTGGTAAACAAATATAACACTGACAGGAATGTGGTTATCAAAAATCAAGAGGATTATGCGGTGGTGACTTGAAGAGTGATTCACAATTGCACTGATATTACAGATAATGAACTTACCTGGAGGTAGAGAAGACTCCGTAGATGACTGGATTCTGTGGATCCTTAGTCTCCAAGAGAAATATGTCCTCTAAAAATAAACAATAAGCAGAAAGCACCAGGAATGTCAAATAAAACTATAACTAGGATGGATTTCTTGAGTTCATGTTGACTTTACCAGATCAGTCACCCTCTAAGTAGGTTGACTGAAGTGTGATTAGAGTGTGTAAACATACCCAGCTCGTCAAAGTGTGTGTCCATGCCCCCAGGTCCTGGAACTGTGCATACAAGTCTGGCCTTCAAGAAGGTGCTCCAGCGGTTAATCAAGCTTCGTTTTCCACCGATGTCATTCTGATGAAGATCAAGCACAGGACATACTAGTAGTTGATTAATAGTCAGTAAAATTTATTATTTTTATTTTTCGTAAAACACTTTATATTTTAAACACTTTATATTTATGTAGTTTGAAGTTAGTTCTTTGAGGAAAATATAAGGGGTCAATAAATTTAAAAATACTTATTACTGAACTGTACTGCAAAAATGTCCTATGGTGTTACACAGAAATAAAAAATAAAAATGGATGGAGACTTATCTTATATATATATATATATATATATATATATATATATATATATATATATATATATATATATATATATATATATATATCATTACAATAAGATAAGTCATTATCCATTTTTATTTTTTATTTCTATATATATATATATATATATATATATATATATATATATATATATATATATATATATATATATATATATATATATAAATTATTTTTATTTTTTATAAAATTAGGAATATTATGTTTTCTCCATGATTTGTTGGGTATTTTCTGTAAATTTGTGTGTCACACCAAAAGACAACAAAACTTAAAAAATCAGAGACAAAAATTTAACAGGTGTATGTTACGGGCTTCATAGTGGCGTCACTCACATGATCTTGAATGGCATCATTCAACTAATTAAAGTTTTCTGTGTATTTGGCCCATTTAAAATTGGCATATAGTGTCACATTAGACTTAGAGGGCATGGTTCTTAATGACAAAATGTATAAAGTTCCTATGTTTTTATAAATGGTATGTATGGAAAAAAAATTATGTAATTTACTAAAATAAATTAGGCCTGAGATATTTATTAATGATGCTAAAATGGTTAATTTAAAAGAGTAATTTTTTCAACTATGATTGAGTCACAGCATTATAGGAAGTTTTATAGAAAGAGTTCCATGGAAGAAAATGAAATGTTTAACTACTTACTGCATTTTAAATGATGAAAACATAATGTTTGTCTAATTTTGGGAAAATCCAACATTGTGTCAACAACGTATATAAAGTATAGAATACACTACCAGAAACCATTTTAAATCCCTACACATCATATCTTAAATAACTGGTGAAATTCCTCTGAGTTTCATCATCTAGCATTTACTCCTTCAAACAACATAGACTCACTCTGAAAACGTAGCCCTATATATGCTCTACGTCTTTAAAATGAATGCTACAGGGCGGTATGACTCTGTTTTTTTTCTCACTTATCAGCTGACCGTATACCTGCATACGTACAGCTTTTCTGCTGTTACCAGTTTGTCTGGTAGCTCAATACATAAGACGGCAAACTTGAGATGCAGAGCGGAGTTGACCACAACAACGTAGTTTGCGTCTAGTAAAGAAAGCAGGTAATTCAATAACAAAAGCCAAAAAATAAAATAAACAAGTAAATAACAGGGTGAGAATGTGATTTAATCTGAAAATGTGGTAAAAAAATCAGGGGGCTTTTCTTTTTCTGTATTGCTTCTCCAAACGGGATTAGGTTGGGATTAGGAAAGGGGGTTGGGGGTGTCAATAGGTGCTATTGAAAACACTATAGGTTGGGTTTTGGGAAAGGGGTGGGTGGAGGGTTCGGTTGGTTGGTCAGTCAGTCAGTTAGTCGACATTAGGCTCTGGTGGATTTACGTGAGAAGGGCAGGCGCGAATGGCGAGTTTGATATCTCAAAACTCATACACAGAGGCCTCTGGCGGATTCATGAAAACAAACACTGCAAAACAATTTTGCTCTCTCCAGAAACGTATATAGGGGTACAAAATCAGAATGAGCCTAGGTTGCCTTCAGACCAACAAAAAAAACTCACGTAATGTATTCCAGACTGTGCTCTGGTATGAAAAGCCTGAACTGAAAACCTGGTTTGCTAGATTTGACGCAAGATTAGTGTTTAATTACTCTCAAACAAACACTTCATTCATCCATTATTAGATACATGATGCTGCTACTACCGTGCAACAGATGACACCGAGGCTTACACATCCATGTCTACAAAAGACTCATTGATTCAGCATACCAAACAAAGGTCTTTTGGATCCATTTCATGTTTTTATTGGCTCATTACGGCACTGGGCTTGACGCTCACCTTGCAGACACGAGCCACTCGGCTGTAGATACGCTTGTCGAGCTGGTTCGACTTTACGGCGGTCTCTTTAAAGAAGAAGTATACTTTGTCATCGTCTAAGCTGTGTGTGTCAGGGATGGAATATGATCCCACAAACTCCGGCTCTGTGAAGAGAAGCTGGTATTAGTGAGGGTTGGAGAAAGTCACAGAAGTTAATTAGGCAGTACCAGTGACCCCAAAACAGCGATTTCCAAACTTTCAGACCATACACCTACTTTTTATCTGCTGCCAAAATGTTCCTGACCAGTAAGCTTTGTGTTGCACTTCATTAAAAATCGCAACACAACACACATTTTTTATATACTAAGACAAATTACTCTTGTGAACAACATATTAATCACACAACTGTGATTATAGCAGATGTTTTATTTGGACAGCTTGAAAGAATTTTCATTCCAGTTACCATTTTAGTGTCAGCCAGAAATAAAGTATCTTACTAGCTGGTTCTAATAATGCTAGTGAGCTAACTGTTAGCTTACAAGCTAATATGTGTGCTAACCAGTGCTTAATTTGAAAATTGCGAGGTCCCAGAACAGATCGGAGTAACTGATCCAGTATGTTACTAGAGAAGGGAGAGATAGCAGACGAAAGTAAAGTGGGGGAGAGATCATCGACGAAAGTGAAGAGTGGGGCTGTTGGGGGTGTCATAGGCGAAAGTGAAGAGGGTTGGGGAGTCACGGAAGAAGTGAAGAGTGTGGCGGGCGTGCATGTGAGGAGGGGAATCAGTAAAATGAGGTGCTGGATCAGATTTCAGAGGTGCCGGATCCGGCTGGTTCCGGTACAACTTAAGCCCTAGTGGCAGCATCTTGGTCATGCACTTTCATGCTAACACTGAAATGAATGGCAATCCAGAGAAATATCGGCCTGTATTGTATCTTATGTTACATCTTCTTGCTTCCTTGTTAACTTTTCAGGTAGCAAAGAATTCTGGCCCAGATTTGGCATAAAGCTGGCACAGCAGGCATTCATCCGACACTGGCATACAGCATGTGGGTCAAACATGGCCTGGGTTTGGCAGAGGTGTCATTGTGTACGGCACACAATACTTAGGCCGCATTTCAAATATAGTATTTTCATATTATATTCAGATGCTAATAATTGATATGTGGGCCATGTAAGTCTGGCCTATCTTGACATTTCAAATACATTTTTATTAATTTTGAATAAACGAATAAAAAGTTCTACCAATCATGTCACTTCGAGAAAAAGCACGCCCATGGTGCACCTAAATGACAATGCTTTATGGGTTTATCAATTTCATGGCAGTCGTGACACACTAACATATCTGTCCCAGTAATGGGTTATTAACTTGGCTGAGACTTGGCCCAGATATGGTCCATGTTTGGCCCTTGTCTGGAAGCCAGACTTGGTCCAGTGATGTACTGTAATTCACCGTGTCATGTGGGCCAACTAAAGGCTGGTTGTGTGGGTCAGAGATATTTTGCTAATTGGGTTTTGATAAACAATGTTGTGATATCAACAATTTATTTGGTGCTTCAATTAATTAGCAATGTAAAAGTTTCACCCAAGCCATATTGTTTTTGCACACATAATGAACACAGTGAACTTTGTAATCCTCTTCTCACCATTTAGCCAGTGGTCCTGGTACGCTTCAGTGCGGATGTAGTGTTGATTGTTGCTATGCACAGATGTGCGAAAAATGGCAGCGTTTGTTCCCATGAAGTCTACGGCCGTCCCAGCGTAAAGCTCTCCATCTAAAATGAGTATATCAACAAAATCGCATACAAAATTACTTAACAAATGATTTTTCAAGAAACAGTGCTCATTTTTAATGAGTCTACCCTCTGACTCCAGATCCGCTGTCAAACTACTTTGTACTGCAGCTTGTGCGAAAAGGAAATTTCGATTATTTGAAAGACATCATTAAATGGTCAAAAAGGTCTCCAGTTGCAGTAATAGTCTTTAATTAGGAAGCATATGGTTTATGCATTTTGGGGTATCTGCGGTGCTTTAAAAAATTTTTTAGATTATATACGTATATTTTGCAGCTGGGTTTCATTTCCTGACCACACTCTAACAGTAACTGAGCATTTGTTTTGTTAAATTACAGCACAGTAACTGCCTAGTAAAGACTAATGTGATTGACACACTTGTGCACTAGGGGAATTTCTATATTTCCCGATAAACACTAACATCTGGTCAGGAGTTATATGGATTAATTTATCAGTGACATATATGGTAGAATGTCTAACAAATGGGTCTTTTTATCCATGTTTCCTCAGTATTTTTACCCTACAAAGAGGCTGCAGGGGTGTCCAAGTTCAGTCCTGAGAGCAACAGTCCAGCAAAGTTTATCTCCAACCCTAATCAAACACACCCTAATCAAGCTAATCACATTCTCACAGTTCACGCTGCAGTTAAAAAGTGTGTCAAAATGGCCGGAAGTCATTCATTGTCAATGTAAACCCTGGGACACACCAAGCCAACTACTGTTTTTTTTTTTTAAACACAGCAAATGGATGAAAGTTGACTGAATCTAGAACATGCGTTTTGCACCTGTATCTGTAGTCTGTATTGTCATTCCACAAAAGGAAACTGGAAATAGTGCTGTACACATACAATCTATAAACAAAGCAGTGTTTTGCGTACCATTTTTTTTGTGAAAACATGTCTGAATCTGATGTCCATATAATTTATAATATAAAAATTAATATAATTAGCAAATATTTGAGAAATCTGACAAAATGACAGCTAGCTTCTTTGTGTTCCCCATTGACTTGAGTTGTTTGATTGTTTTTTCTCTTGTACAGGTATGTCCAAACTCGGTCCTTGCCCTGCTGAGTTTAGCTCCAACTTGCCTCAACACACCTGCCAGGAAGTTTCTAGTATATTTAGATTGATTGGCTGGTTCATGTGTGTTTGATTAGGGTTGGAGCTAAACTCTTCAGGACACTGGCCCTTAGAATCAAGTTTGGACACCCCTGCTCTTGTATTTTTGGTCTAATGTTTTATTTTGCTATCTGAACCATAGCTGAACAGGTAATGAGAGAGCTCTCTCTTGCTGATAGACCTAATAGTGGTACTATATGCTTAATTTGGCAAACTGAATCCAGCCGATGTTAACTTAATGAGGCTGATATGAGCTAAATGAGAGGCGACATGTAAAACACACCAAACAAACTACCACAAAGGACAGTCACATATTGGAATGTAGAAGTCCGTCACTTAAAAGGATTCCAGATAACACAGTCCAGTATACTTTGACTTTGACCATATTAGTTTCCAGGCAAGAGGGGGAAGGGTTGATTATTGCCAAAGCAGGTTTTTTCCAATAATCTACACAACAACTTGATCCTCCATAGTGATGTCAATTCGGTAAGAAGGCCTGCAACACTATTTATAGTCAGACATTTTCCTACTAAAATGTTTATTTATCCGTTGAAATGCAATTTATTGGCTCATTTGCATTGCAGTCCTTTAGTTACAAAACCAAAGTGTTTGATAGTCAAAGCAACTTTGACACTCTGACCAGCAGCAGTGTAAATGCACAGAAAGGGTTACAAAAAGCAATAGATAGGTGTATTTTATTAAGGTTTGATAAAAACTCTGCAGGATAGTGCCTCTTCAAGAATGAACCTGACCTCCCCTGGACTGATGACTTGTTTTTTTTTTTTGTTTTTGTTTTTTTTGCGATACACTGTTTAGGTTAAGTTGTAATGTGTGTATTTATATAGCTCATTTATTGTGTATGGTCGTACAGCCAAATCTCTACACAACTATGAGTGGGGTCTCTTCACAGTACCACCAATGTGCAGCATCCACTTGGATGATGTGACGACAACCACAGGACAATGGTGTCAGTGCGCTCACCACAGACTAGCTATTGGTGAAGTGGAGAGACAGTGATACAGCCAATTCAGTGGATGGGGATGATTGGGAGGCCTTGATGGGTCAGGGTCTTTGGAGGGAATTTGGCCAGAACACAAGGGTTACACTCCTACTCTTTACGAGAAGTGCCATGGGGTTTTTAATGACCACAGAGAGTCAGGACCTCGGTTTAACATCTAATCCAAAAGACGGCGTCCACTAACAGTATGGTGTCCCCTTCACTATACTGGGGCATTAGGACATCACATAGACCACATGTTGAGCGCCATCTGCTGGCCTCACTAACACCACTTCCAACAGCAATCTAGTTTTCCTATGTGGTCTTCCATCTAGGTACAGCCAAGCTCAGCCCTGCTTAGTTTAAGTGAGTAACCGTTCTTGGGCTGAAGGGTGATATGGCTGTGGCAAATATTTTTCCAAACCTGTTGCTTAAGGTCAGCCACCCAATAGTATTTCAGCTACAAAACACTTGCCTAGAAGTTTCAAGTGAGTCTGAACCTAACCTCTGCAGGACAGTGGCCTACAAGGAAGGGGACTGTGCTAGAATGTTTCTAACAAGTGTGGCCCAGTTCCAAATGGCACCCTAAACTCTGCAGAGTCTGTACTTTCGTGACATAATGCTGCTTTTACAAAAATGTGTGCTCCTATGCATGCCTCTAAAAGACAATGTTATCAGTCTGACACAGTCTTAATGACAGAATAGATATGGCATTTAAGTCTGCATGAGCACATGAAGTGTGACAATTGGCATTAGGGATTTGTTGAAGCTAATCTCTGAAGATAGTGGCATCTTAACTATCAGGAGCAGGATTGGAAACCGTGTGTTTAAAGTATTTGTTCTGGAAACTTACCTGTCAGACGGGCGGTAAAGGGTTCCTGTGGACTAAAGGGGCATTTTCCTCTACCGGATTCCCCAACATGACTGAGAAGCTGGAAGGTTGGTTTCTAGGACACCAAGACAAAGCTGTCACTCTTTTGCACCATTACCTCATTATGAGCTTAGCTCTACGGTCAGAAACTCACAGCGGGTGCCATAGGGTCCAACTGACCCTGTAGATCAGAGGTGTCCTGCAGAGTTTAGCTTCAACCCTGATTAAACACACCAGCTAATCAAGCAAAATCTTACTCGAAAGTTGCAGGCAAGTGTGTTGAAGCTAAACTCTGCAGGATGTTGACCGTCCAAGGGCAGGATTAAACCCTCCTGTAGGTGCTCATATATTGACGATAACAAGCTTAAATTGTCTACAAAAGCATTTGATGCATTTCTCACTAGTTGTGGGCTTAAAAAAGAGATCACTTACCTCCAGATTATGTCCCAGGTCAATGTAGGTGCACTGTGGGTGAAACGCACCCGTTCCACATACATAGACATGCGTTTTGTTGAAGGGCTGCAGGAGTCTCACATAATTGGCACAGTCCATCTGAGAAACATGTGGTATGTGATTAAAAGTGTGATTTTAAAGAGTAATGGTGAGGATGGGTGTAAGCGTTTTAAATCACATGGAAATGCACCTGATTTTTGCCTGTTATTGCAAGCAGGGCTGAGGTTTGGACTTTAAACTTGCCCTCCCTTAAGACTTGAAATATTCCCCCCACTGAGTTATAAATATAATTTTTCAGCCTTTATTCTTATCTCAGTCTGTGAGAGTACATTAATAAACAGGCATTCATGTGTGCTTGAAAGCATTTTTCCAAAGTTGTGCCCTTTTAAAGTTGTAGCTTCTTACCGATAGATTCTTTCCTGCATATTTGCACCGTTCAATGTGTTCCTGTCCAGCTGGCCAGTGAATCTAAAAATAAATAAAACGACAGTTTTCCCAAGGAACAGAAAATAATGCAGAACAAAACAACACATTATAGTTTAAAAGTTTCTATAGCACACTAAGCTGTGTTTTCCAACCTTTATTTCTTTTTAAACGTACATATCCCATAACCTTTCTGTAAAAATATGTGATTAACTCTGTTGCTCCGTCATTATTCAACAACCTACATGCTTTTCAAATTGTAATCATTTCCATGTGGAAATAATGTGCAGGTATTGACCCCTAATCATTAGCTGGCGATCAGCACACTGTACATAATTATATAACTGGGAGACTCTGAACATGGCATGCCTTACTTTTTATTAAGATCACGTATTTTTGACTGTACTGTGACCTTACGTTTGAGCTAATCATTTCTTACAGGCATAGTTTGGTATTTCACTATCATAAAAGACAATCATTTTAGATTAAATCAAATGAAATGTTTATTTAGTGGTGATTAATGATATTAAGTGGAAAATTAAGGCCTGAATTATGCAAATGCAGACACAAATGTCTGGGCAACATATTGAAAGGAGAGTCTGTTTTACAGTAATTATAATATAAAAGTCACCTATATATTTTCTTTTGAAGATCCATTTTATACTGTAAGGAATTAATATTTAAAAAATGATTTCATGTCTAAACTATGACTAAAATATTTATTTTCTACTATGTTTTATCATTATATGTTGTTCCTACTCATTTTAGTACGTTATTTATCTATTTATTTAGTATATTACATTATGTGTTATATTATTTAACCTGATAATATTTCTTTATTCATTTACACATTAATTTAAGTTTAAGTTTTATCATTACATATTTTTCCTACTCATTCTGGTACTTTATTTATCCATTTATTTATTATTATATTATATTATATTATATTATATTATATTATATTATATTATATTATATTATATTATATTATATTATATTATATTATATTATATTATATTATATTATTATGTTTTCCCTGTGTTCGCGTGGGTTTCCTCCGGGTGCTCCGGTTTCCCCCACAGTCAAAAGACATGCGGTACAGGTGAATTGTGTAGGCTAAGTTCTCCAAAGTGTGTGTGTGTGTGTGTGTGTGTGTGTGTGTGTGTGTGTGTGTGTGTGTGTGTGTGTGTGTGTGTGTGTGTGGATGTTTCTTAGAGATGGGTTGCGGCTGGAAGGGCATCCGCTGCATAAAAACGTGCTGGATAAGTTGGCGGTTCAATCCGCTGTGGCGACTAAAGGGACTAAGCCAACAAGAAAATGACTGAATGAATAATAATATAACATAATAATATAATATAATATAATATAATATAATAGAATAGAATAGAATAGAATAGAATAGAATAATGCAACAGTCAAGTGAGTGATATATACATACACTGTAAAAATATCTGTTAATTAACAGGTTCCAAAATTTGTGATGTTTTCTATTTATTTATGGTTGTGAATTTCATTATGAGAGTTGTATCTATGCATGTATCTAAGACTTTTAAATTTGAAAATTCAACTCTAATGTTTAACAAAATGACTTTTAAGAAATAATATAGAGAGAATTAGGTCTGAAAAATTAGTCCTGGCAGTTTATTACCAGGGTTTTGTACCATAATTTACAACACAAACACAGACGTGTATCACTTTAAAGCATAGGTCTCAAACTCAATTCCTGGAGGGCTGTAGTTCTGCACAGTTTTGCTCCAACCCTTATCAAAAACAGCTGATCCAAATAATCAAGGTGTTCAAAAGAGTCTTGAACATCTTGATTGGTGGCATCATGTGTGTTTGATGAGGATTGGAGCAGAGCTGTGGCACTCCAGGGGTCCGTTCTTCGTACGTGGATTACTCATTTAGCTGGATTTGGATATTGACGATTTGACACGATCCAGGATCGTTTCGTTCTTCAAAGCTGATCCGAGAGTTGTTGTCATAGCAACAGTTCTGCTAGCTCAAACCTGATCGGAAGCAGGTTCAAATCATATAAACAGGATTAGATCGGCTCAGTGCATGCAAAGATAATAGAGAAAGTATGTACCGAATTCTGATATTTTATTACAGTAGTAATACACTTGGGAAAATAGTAAATATATTTTAAATATATATATATAAAGTTATAGTTATTAATAAAATAAATAAAGTTATATATATATTAAGAAAACTTATGCAATCTGCACCCCCGAAATAAAAGTACAAAGACTGCCACCTGGTGGTGCAAAGAGAAAACTTATTGATATGAACTTTTTAGATCGCTTTAGTACAAATTGTGTATGATAATAGAAATGCAGAATATGTGACTTTTAAAACAATAAATAATACATTAATGCATTCATAAACATGTTTTGGCAGTTAATATGCCAATGATTATGCTTCACAAGAGTTGCAGACGCCTTTCACAAAATCAAAATGCTTTTGTAAACATCCAGTTATTCCATAGTGATTAATAAACCGGCTACTTTAATAAAGAAAATCTTTTTTAAATGTAGAACTAAATACATTGATATGCATTGAAATACATGATGAATACTCTTGACACAAGTGTAAAGCCTGCAGCTCCCAACAAATGTGGAAAGTTATTGCGTGTCATATTTAACAAACCGTTTACTGCTAATTTGATGTAATTTTGCTCACATGGATAATTGAATATTAATCAGATGATGTCATTACGCTGCTGTGCCGTCAGCCAATCATGGCATTGCTGATCATGATTTCGAGGATCGATAGATCTGTCCTTCACAAGACACGCAGCGATCTCAGATCAGTTTATCCAGACATTCTAATCTGATTCGCGAACTTGTTTGAAGAACCAAATTAGGGAGAGATCAGTTATCAAGATTAAAAGATCCAGGATCTGCCAAATCATCTTAGATCATTTAAGCGAGGTATGAAGTACGGACCCCATGAATGGAGTATGAGACCTATGCTTTAAACTAATAAAAATGTCAACCTTTTTTTTTTTTTTTACCTTTTTAACATCAAAAGCTCTTTAAGATCCCACAATGGAATTTAAAAGCACAAATGAGTGAAACATAACATGAATCAACAAATATCGATAGTTTTTTTTACAGTGTAGACATAAATAAACATGAATATGCTGTCAATAAAGTCTGACATATACCTAACTTTGTAGAATTATATAATAAGATTCCCTCTTGAATCTCTTTTCATATCTTACAGTACATGCGGTGCTTTAACAAACTGAAGGACGAGTCGCTTTAATTTTCTCTGCTAATCAACAAAAGCCTTCAGAGAGGCCATGAAGTCGACATCATAGATGTTCAGCTTCACGTGAACAGTAATATATTGTGTAGCGCTGGTCTGTTTTCATTTTGGTGACCCCCTATCCTCAGGATCTGCATGTGACGTCAGGGTTTGTCAAATGCTGGAGGTTGTGTGAGCTGACCTTGCGTGACGGCTGTGTGAGGCTGTCAGAGTTCAGCATGTAGATGTGGTCTCGGCCCCCGACCAGCAGCCATCCGCGATCCTCATCCAGCAGCAGGGCCTGATACGCTCCCCCTTCCCCACCATCCCAGAACACTGCAGAGCCGTTTCTCGATCTTAATTCTGCAAGAAAAACAAAGGTTTGAGAACATTTGAAGAGTTCAGATGCAAAAGTATCTCAATTTTATCTAAAATTCTCTTTTAAAATAAGCATTTTTCTCAGCCTCTTATGTTTATGATCAGTTATTTCACTTTGAAGGCAATCAAAATAGCATATTCATTCTCATAAAAAGTTAAATAACTGGTGAAAAATTAACTATTAATTTGGTATTTTTACGTTTCAGTTGCTCCAAACACACAAATGACGATTTCAGTTAGACGTTTCCCTGTGTGCTTATCAAAAACAAGCTACACTTTAAGATTCCAAAAACCTTTACATTATAGACATTACAGTCATTTAGCAGACACTTTTGACCAAGGCTGCTTACAATTGAGGAGGCATTCAACAAGAAGGCAATACACACAAGAAGTGCTAATTATACAAAGGAAACTTTGAGAATTAAGGATAATTCAAATAATTCAAAGATGATTCCTTGGATTTACTCTTTTTTTTTTTTTTACATTAAGTTAGAATAAGTACAATAAGTAAACAATTTATTGGGACAGATTTTAAACAAAGAAATGAAGTTGAACATTTCTTTAAATTTAATTTGTTTGCTTAAATTCAGCCCATATAATTTGTTTGCAAATTGTTTTCATTTTTAAAAGTGTGAAGTAAGGAGGGAGAAGGTTTTTTTATTATGAGAAAGAGAGAGATTGTGCTTCTACAAGTGGTTTGTCAAGTCCACTCACCATTGTGAAGCATACTTCATATATGCACAGTGTATTTATTTATTTTTATTTTATTTTTTTTTCAAAAAGAGCAATGACTTTAAATATCCATTTTGATTCCCCAAAGAAACCTACAGTGAGTAGCTGTTCATAATTCTATAGTGTTTTTTATTATATAGAACATTTTAAGCAGAGGTGACCAAAGTAGGGGCCGAGGGCCAAAGTTGGCCCATTGTAACCTCTGATTTGGCCCACCATCTCATCTGTGAGGAGAGTGAGAATGATGAAGATGGTTGGGGCGAATGCCTTTAAGATTTTCAACTCTTATTTGATGTAATCTTTTTTGGTTGTTTTATTGCTGTTTTATTGTTTAAATTAAATATTGTAAATGAAGCAGATTTTTTTTGAAAATGTAAATACTGTCACTCGACAGAGAACTATGCAGAAGACATCTGTAAGCAAATCAAAGCAAAATTAGTGTAATTTTGTTACAAATTACATTGTTTTGTTTTAACTGTAATATAATCTTCATTATAAAATATATAAAAATACTGTATTAGTTAATATAAATCAATGATTTATAGTAATTTTAAACATCATTAAATAAATTAGGAAATTACCCATGGTAACTAGGTTTACCTTTGGTCCTCTAGCCTCGATCAAGTTTGGTTTTTGGCCCTTCATAAGAAAAAGTTTGAGCACCCCTGATTTTGAGGATGGAAAGTTTCAATGGACGTTAATAGTAACCCAGAGTTTTAAGACTTGTGTGGATCAAAATAACATAAATGATGTCTCATACTAAAATGTGTAGTAGAAAATCTATGACAGATTTCCTTTTTTTTTTTTAATATTAACATCATTTCATGTATATTTTGAATTATGATAGGGGACTATTTTTGGTGTGCAATGCATGACATCAAATGTCTCAACCATGAACAACAGTAGAGACAGCTGACCTGGAATTTGTAGACAAAGAGACCAACGATCGCCATAAGCGAGGCTAAAATTAAAAATTTAAGTCAAGGTTAAGTAGGTGTCACAATCATCAGCAATTATAATCCTTGTAGATCTCTGGTGAACACTAAAAAATCCACCATTATATGGAGTACAGATCCAGTCATGCACCGCTCACACGCACCTTTTCCAGATTCTGCTGATTGTACACGCTCACAGTCGGAGGATTGTCAAGGACTGATTACATAGACTTTAAAAGCAGCGGGCACACACACACACACACACACACATCTTTGCTGAGTCTTGTTTTACTGTTACTGTGAACATTACAAGGCGTTTCCCTTGCCTTGCTTTGCCCTGTTTTGACCCTCGCCTTGTTTGTTTGTTTACGTTGCTTGCTGCCTGTACTGACCATTCGCCTGTTTAATGACTACGACTCTGGATTGCCTATATACATCTGTTTGACCCTGTTGACCAATGCCTGACTATTCTGTTAATAAACCTCTGCATCTCAGTTGTTAGCGTCCCATTTACATTACAGTAGGTTATGGAAAATTATTTTTAAAAATTTTCTTAGGGGGCATTTGCACATTGTTTACCTACACTCAGTTTTTCAAATTTACATTAATTTTTTTTATTTTCCTTCAGCTTAGTATCTGATTTATCAGGGGTCGCCACAGCGGTCATCAACTATTCCAACATATCTTTTACGCAGCAAATGGTCTTTCAGCCGCAACCTAGTACTGGGAAACACCCATCCACTCTCACATTCACATACTTTCTTACACTACGGCCAAATTAGCTCATATAATTAACCTACAGTATATCGCATGTCTTTGGACTGTGGGGTAAACCAGAGCACCCGGAGGAAACCCACACAAAAATGGGGAGAACATGCAAACTCCACACAGAAATGCCAACTGGCCCAGCAGGGACTTGAAACAGCAGCCTTCTTGCTGTGAGGAGACAGTGCTAACCATTGAGCCACCGTGCTGCCCTGACATTGTTTAAAATAAAATTAAAAATATATATATTCTCTTTAATCATAGAACTTCAAAAGTCTTAACCCCAGTAACACTCTAGCATTTTTAATGAGAGTCATTTAATGAGAGACCTAAAAGGGTTAACCATATATTTGGCAACAAGGCCTAATTTTTAACTGTGATTGAGGTTGAAACTCGTTTGATCAGGTTCACTGCACGGTGAGCCTGATCCTCGAGCGATATGTAAAATAAACATCCAAACCATGCGCTGAAATGGTTATGGCACGCTCAAATTCCAAATATCAGCGTCATTCACATAATCACACAAACACACACAGACACGTCCACACCTCAGTAAAGCCCCCTCCACATTGGTAGTTACAGAGACCAAAACAACCCTCCCAATTAAACCCAATTAACCCCAAACACGCTCCTTGACAGCTGCACTCCTGCTACTCCAGTGGGACGAGAGGCCCAGAGCGGCCCACATATGTGCCATAAAGTGTGCATGATTGTGTGTGGACAGAGGTGTCCAAGCTGTTGTGGTAATTCACTTTGACGGGTGTTTTCTTTGCCACACAGCCTGTCTTGATATCGATAAAAGGGAGTCGAGATGTTGCGCAGGAAATTGCTCAAGGTCCACAGACTGCATTCTTCACGTCACCGTCTTTTGGCTCGGTCACGTCAGGGTGAAGGTTAAATGGTGCATCTGGATGTTACCTTCCTGTTCTTTTTTTGCCAGAAGAATTTGGCAAAAAGCAATAGCGTGTTGTGAACTTTTCATATTTTTTCACATGTGGTTCAAACTAAACTTGCTGGCAAACAATTTCGGGTTAAAATGAAAGGCGTGTTGCTTCCGTGTGTTTAACCAAGATTTTCAATAATAAATCAAGCAGAAAATGGATTAAAGTTACATGCTTTTTTGTGGGGTGGGGGGTTAGGGGATAGGCTCATTTTATTTTAACATTTACTTCCCTAGAGTTAAACAGTTACTTATCATTTATACCATTTATACCATCATAGAGTTAAACCATTTATTAATCAATTGAACCAATCTCAATCTTATTCTCAGTCTAGCAGAAGCACTTTTAGTTTAGCTTAGCATAAATCATTGAATCGGATTAGACCATTGACATCTCGCTCAATTTCAAGAGTTTTAATTTTCATATTAAAACCATTCAGCAAAGTTACTTGATAATCACACAAGAAAAAGCAGACACCCCAAGTCTCCCGGAAGTTGCGGGAGTATCCCGGATGAATGATAATCTACCGGAAATCACGCATCTCCCGCCCGGTCCTTACATACATTGCACACCCCTCCCCACTTCATCCTTCCTAGCTCTTCAGGTATGTCGCGCGCAACTTACCCCCACCGCTCTTCTGGTATGTCACTCACAACTCACCCCCACTGCCCTTCAGGTACGTTACGCGCAACTCACCTCCACCGCTCTTCAGGTACGTTACGCGCAACTCACCTCCACCGCTCTTCTGGTACGTTACGCGCAACTCACAACCATTGCTCTTCAGGCACGTCTCGCGTGCACAGGCTACTACTCAGATACGTCTCTCACACATCTTTGTTTAAATTCAGCCCAAATAAATTGTTTACAACCGCTTAAAAATTTTGTAAATCCAAGGAATCACCTTTGATTTTTCTGTTTTCAATGTACCTACAGAAGAGTCAAGCTCTAAATAAGAAAATGATCAAAACTCCTTTTTGAAATTCGAGTGAGATGCTTAAATGATTTATGCTAAGCTAAGCTAAAAGTGATTCTGCCAGACCCAGAGATTGGCTAAATACATACAAAATGGTTAAAATTCCACTTTTTAACTCTGGTGGGACTAGTAAACCTATTTTAACATGTTCCGCTTAAATCAGTGAGTAATGTTACTGTTTAACCATGAAGAATATCTGTAAAGTTACAAGCATTGTCTATTTTCAGTATATCAAGAGTTTAAATTGACAAGACTACAAAACACATGCAGTAAAGTAGTTTGATGTTGCCTGTGTATCTGAGGCTCCGCCCTTTTCAGCAAAAGATGGGTGGGGCAGCAGCTTATTTGCATTTAAAGTGACACATGTAAAACCAGGTTTTTCAGTGGTAACATAGTGGAACTGATTATGCATGAGGTATTTTGAGCTGAAAGTTTACAGGCACATTCTGGGGGCATCTTGTAAAAGGCATATACAGTTGAAGTCCGAATTATTAGCCCCCTTCAAATTTTTTTCTTCTTTTTTAAATATTTCCCAAATGATGTTTAACAGAGCAAGGAAATTTCCACAGTATGTCTGACAATATTTTTTCTTCTGGAGAAAGTCTTATTTGTTTTATTTTGGCTACAATAAAATAAGTTTTCAAATTTTTAAACACCATTTTAGGGACAAAATTATTAGCCCCTTTAAGCTATTTCTTTTTTTGATAGTCGACAGAACAAACTGTTATAATACAATAACTTGCCTAATTACCCTAAATAACCTAGTTAAATGTCCCTTTAAGCTGTTTAGAAGTTTCTTGAAAAATATATAGTCAAATATTATTTACTGTCATCATGGCAAAGATAAAATAAATCAGTTATTAGAGATGAGTTATTAAAACTGTTATGGTTAGAAATGTGTTGAAAAAAATCTTCCTTCTATTAAACAGAAATCAGGGAAAAAATAAACAGGTAGTCTAATAATCCAGAGAGGCTAATAATTCTGACTTCAACTGTATGAATATATAATTACATATTTATATATACATACACACTATATTAAGGTTCTTTTGAATAAAAAAAATCACTTCCAGATTGATTAGATATTATTTATATTTTTATCACTTATGTACTGACATTTTAAAAGGTCAGTTTTATTTAGACATCACTTTAAGGAAAATATTAACAAAAAGTAAATAATATAAAATAAATATAAAAAAATTGTTCATTAAATAATTGTATATATAACATTTTATATATAAATATTTTATATAATTTACAAAATTATATTTTATTAAAACTTTTAATTATTTACTTTTTGTTAATTAATACATTTTGTTTATTATTATTATTATTATTATTATTATTATTATTATTATTTTAACAATATTTAAAAAAATAAATAGAAAAGTACATAAAATATATCCTGTTTAACCATACACGAGAATATATTTTTATGTATTTAAATGACTGTGCAGCTTTATTTATTTATTTATTTATTTATTTATTTATTTATTTATTTATTTATTTATTTATTTATATATATATATAAGCCAGCTTTTGTCTTGGCCTTAAATCTCAACTATAAATGAGATTTGTAAAGTCTCCATGCCGAAAAAAATCAGGAGTAAAAATTAACTCTAAAAGCACAGCCATAATTTGACCAATCTTGTTATAGTAAATTACCATTATGCAATATTTATAAATTTATTAATTCTTTTTTTTTTTTCCTGCTTAGTCCCTTTATTAATCAGGGGTCGCCACAGCGGAATGAACTTCCAACTTATACAGCATATGTGAGGTGAATTTCATAAGTAATATATAAACTATAATATTTTATAATATATATAAAAAGTATTAAAACTTTTTTAATTACTTACTTTTTATTAGTGTATTGTTTTATTATTATTTTAAAAAAATATAGTTAAAATTAAAAATAAATAAATATTAATAGATCCTAACAATATAAAACATAAACATTAAACATAACTATGGCAATTTACTGTTCAGTTGCATTTTTATTTATTTTTTTTTCTGTCTTGGCCTTAAATCTGAACTATAAACGAGATTTTAAAGTCAGTTAAATCTCTATGCCAAAAAAAAGAAGAGTAAATATTATTTTTAAAAGCACGGCCGAAATTTGACTAATCTTGTTATGTTAATTTACCATTGTGCAATATTTATAAACATAAACCTCAACTCATATTGTCCTGCAGTTATTATAATTATGTTTATATAAAACAAAACAAAACAAAAAAAATGAAGCAAAATCCCACTGGCTTTGCAAATCCATGCAGAGCTGACTCTAATGCTTGGTCTTTTTTTTCTCTCTCAAATAAAGCTCAATTATATTAAAAACATGTTGCTGCGCTGCCATTAAAAAGAAAAACAGCCAGAGACACGATCCTTTAAAATACATTGAGCTAATTACCGATTTGGCTGTACATGTAATCAAAGTGAATGTGATTAATGTGTGCCAAATGTGTCCTGGATTGTGTTTCCAGTTTCAGGTTTCGGTTTAAGTTTTCATACTCCATTAAAGCTTCGCATTCGTGATTCATACAATGGCACAAAGCGATTTCTCACATACAACTCAAATAGATCAGAAAATTGGTTCAATGTTGATGTGATCCGTCATGAGCGTCTCTGCACCTGTGCAAAGTTTCCGAAAAGAGCTGTTTTCTGAAAGTTCATCAGATCTGGAGAATTTGGCAGCAGTTCATATTGTGAGTTCATGTACAGGTGCTCTGTACTTCTGATCTTATTTCACTTTTATGTTTTTCTCTTTGTTGTCAGCCTGTTTCTTCAAAATATAGTCAAAACATATATAGTCAACTTAGTGTTGAACAAGCTGACAATAGTTTATCTCATTTCAAAAATTTGGGCTGAAAGAAATTACTTTTTAGTGTAGTCAATTCTAAAAAATGAAAAATGTACTCATGTACTTATGTAAATAATTTTTAAATTGTAATATTTTTAATTTTTAATATTTTTAATATTTAAAATTTCTAATATTTTTAAATTTGAGAGGACGAGTTGTTTAATCTTCATTAGTTTGAAGATTTGGAAGAGTATGTTTTTTTTTGTTTCTTTGTTTTAAGGTTACCACCTTACAGATGTAAGCAGACGTAACACTCAAGCTTTGGGTCATGGCATTTTTTTGTCAGCATTAATGTTAGACGCTTCACTCGGACAGCCATCGCTGTTCTAACACTCATCTATTAGTAAGCATATTTAAAGTAATTTTGCTCTTAGGTTCAATTTACTTAAAATAAATCAAAAAATTTTAATAAATTTCAAGTGGAAATATGTCTTAATTAATGCAAATTAAACCATATGTTCTAATTTGTAAGTAATAAGAATCATTTAAACTGATCAAAGCAATGTTACTTCTGCTAAAATAAGAACCTGACATTCCCCTTCGGATGGGGAACTTCAATGCTATAAGTGGATTTAATCCATGAATGGGGATTTCGTTTTCAGAAAGCCAATTGTCTGAAAGAGTATATAACGGGCCAATAAAATGCTAAATGAGTTGGCAGCGTAAGCTTGCACACGTGTGCCTTATTGCAATTAGCTCCACATATAAGCACAGGGAAAGCAAGGAAACGCCATCCTTTTCGCTTCAGAAACTGTTACAGCCTTCGATGAGGGTTCCTCCTGCTGATATCCAGCGAATTTGAGCGTTTGAGAGCATTCTCCCGGTCCAGAGTGTGTACACGCAGCAGCAGACGGTCGAGCTGGGGTTCTCCCTTGCCTGGCGTTCTTTGGGTCCGGTCCTCCAGAGCGGTGCGTATAAAGTTGCAAATTTCACAAAAAGAGCAACACAGTCGTGCAGCACATCCTTTTCAGGACGGCGCTCCGACCGTGCGTTTCTGGATGCGGGGGTTTCCTGTCCCCGGATGATGGGCACGAGCACTGCGTTGCATGTCTGGGGGTCCAGCATGTTAATGCGCTGCTCGCGGGCAGTTCATGTCATCATTGCGATGCCATGACTGTTGCGCAGTTAAGATCGTGGCTAGCCTTTGCAAAAGGGCGAACCAAGTGCTCCATCCAAGCTTCGAGCGGAGGAAGCGATCCGTCTAACCAGTTGGTAGCCCTTACGTTCGATGACACCGGGGACAAGACATCCACTGCTGCATCAGAGGGTGGGCTTTCATTGTCCCTCGGGCAGGTGAGTGCTGTCAAAACGGATCCTGAAACGGACATGTTAGCCGTGCTTTCCCGGGCTGCTTCGGCCGTGGGGTTAGAGATGGTTTATCCCCCAGCTCCATGGCCGGACCGACTAGATCGGTGCTACGTAGAGAACCAGAGTGCTAAGCCTTTGAAGCCTCTCGTCCCCTTTTTCCCGGAGGTCCACAGTACTTTTTTTGCCCGTGCTGCGTGTCTCTCCGCCCTCACCACTCTTGACGGTGGAGCGGCCAGGGGGTATGTGGCGATTCCTCAGGTTGAGCGCGCGATTGCGGTCAATCTTTGTCCGCGTGGCACCTCTTCTTGACAGGGTCCGTCTAGTCTCCCGTTCAAAGCCTGTAAGTTATCTGCCTCTCTCGGAGCCAGAGCTTACAAGGCTGCGGGCCAGGCTGCTTCCGCCTTGCACGCGATGGCCACCTACCAGCACTACCAAGCGCAGCCGCTGGCCAAGCTGCATGAGGGTGGGTCCAACCCAGGCTTGTTACATGAGCTTTGCACCGCAACCGACTATGCTCTTCGGACCACTAAGTCCGCTGCGTGTGCGTTGAGGAGAAAGATGTCCACATTAGTGGTCCAGAAGCGCCACCTCTGGCTAAACTTGGCTGATATGCGCAAAGTCGACAAAGTCCGCTTTCTTGACTTCCCCATATCACAAGCTAGCCTGTTCGGTGACACTGTCTGTGAATTCACCAGGAAATCAAGGCAGTGAGAGAGCAGTCTGAGCGATGGGTAATGTCACCTATTGGCGGGACCGTAAGCTCGCTCTGCCCGCCTAACCATCTGTATCTGCTGCTCCTCGCTAAAGGCGCCCGCCTACAAGAGCTACCCCGCACACACCTCTGGCGAAGCGAGTGCGTCGAGCACCTCAGAAGAAGGCACCTCCCCCTGCCCAGAGCGCTGCTAAGTCCGGTAAACGGACTGCGAAGGGTACCTGGGACAGGTCATCTGGAGAAGAGAAAACTTGCTCTTTCCCCACTGGAGGGCGGGGCCCCATTTCCAATGGCACTTTTTACTGCCATAAAAACATAAATGAAAAAGCACTTTTCCACTTCCCTGGATGTGACAGCCCGAAATCTGCCAGTCTGGGATGCTATGCTTCTAGCTCGCAGGTTCGGTGCATTTCGCTAGTGGCTCACGAGCATTGGGAGGACGGTCTCCTTTCTCCCACCCAAAGTAAATCTCTCGCCTCCAGCTCTTCCACGGGACCCTCGCGCTTCCCGGATCAGCACATCTGTCCCTGAAGACAGGGTCGGGGACCTGGAGGCATTTTTCGGTCAGTGACTCGTGCCTGTAATTCAGGCTGGCTTACTCTCACGTTCCTGAGACCCCGCCCGGGACATGTGCCCAAGGTTCCTACCACACTGTCTAAAGACCAGGTAGTGAGCCTGCAAGCGCTGCCCCTGGAGGAGGTAGACCCAGCCCTTTTCTTACTTTTTCCAGTTCGCTTTGCGTATTTATCTGGACCGCACTCAGAGCTTAGATCATCTGAGCAGCTCTTCGTCTGCTATGGCGATCTGCAGCAGGGAAGTGCCGTATCAAAACAGATGTTGGCCCACTGGATAGTGGATGCCATCTCCCTCGCTTACCAGAGCCAGGGCGAGCCGTGTCCCCCGAGAGTGCGTGCGCACTCCACTAGGAGCATTGCATCCTCTTGGGCGCGTGCACGCGGCGCCTCTCTAACAGACATCTGTAGAGCTGCGGGCTGGGCGACCCCAAATACATTTGCAAGATTTTACAATCTGCGAGTGGAGCCGGTTTCCTCAAGAGTATTAGGTAACCCTTGGTGATTGAGGAAACAACTTGGTTAAGGTGTTGAAACACGCTTGCTGCGCCATTCTCCCTAACACAGAGATAAGTCTGCTTTTTCATCTGTCAGTAAAATTCCCCGTTAGGTGAGCCCTGCAGATTCCTCCGAGGCCCCCAGCACTGACTCAGTGGAGGAGTCACTCGCTGGCCCATTATGTTGTAGGTCTGCCCGCTGGTCAGCCCGCGTTTTGGGTATAGGTGTCCGCTATGCATGATCCCCACTAGGCGATGCCATTTGCTTATTCAGCCAAGGTGAATTCCCCTCTCACGGGCGGACTTGTGTCTTCCCTCTCCGCTAACCATCTTATTATATGCGTACTCCCCCTTCTCAGGGCTAGTCCATATATTTTGCCATCATATCTTCCCATTGGGTAGCAGGTGGCCTCCGCAGCGTCCTCCCTATTGGGACTGTGCGCTTTCCCAACGTACTGTCGTATTTTCCTAGAATTATCTAGACGCTTGCGACTTCCCAAAAAATATATCTAAATCCGTAAAAATTCATTGAAGTGGGATAAGTAAGGGCCAGGGATCACGTGCCCCGAGGAGGGGAACGGAAACGATATATAGCTACGCCATAATGATTGTTCCTTAGCTGTAAGTGTCAGTCTCTTCAGCTTAAAAGGATGGTGTTTCCTTGCTTTCCCTGTGCTTATATGCAGAGCTAATTGCAATAAGGCACACGTGTGCAAGCTTACGCTGCCAACTCATTTGGCATTTCATTGGCCAGTTATATACTCTTTCAGACAATTGGCTTTCTAAAACGAAATCCCTATTCGTGGATTAAATTCACTTATAGCATATAGTAAATATCACTTATAGCAATGAGGGTTACTGTAGTAACCAGAGCGTTACTTGGTTCATTTAAATATATACACACACACACACACATATATATACACACACTGAAAAATAAAGATAAGCAATTAACTTTTACTTATTTAATTTAGGAGTGTTTGGTTAAACATTAAGTCAATTTTATATGATATTGACAAGGTAATGGTACCTGATTTAAGATAGTACACGCTCAGAAATAAAGGTACATGATCTGCCACTGGGGTGGTACATTTTCGAAAGGTCCAAATTTGTTCAGAAAAGGTCCATATTAATACCTCAAGGGTACATATTAGTACCTAAACAGTACAAAAGTCTTACTCTTAATATTTTAGGTACTAATATACACTTTTAAGGTACCAATATGGACCCTTCAAATATAAACGTGTACCTTTTAATACCTTTATTTCTGAGAGTGTACAATTCACTTGAAATTTGCTTGTGCTAATTGTTAAGAGGACTTTTAAAAAATAAATCTCAAAATTTATTTCTTTCAGTGTGAATATCTTTAACTTATTACATTTGTTTAATGTTAATAATTTAAAAATGATTGTTTTAAATAATTTAAAGTGAATTGTAAATTACAATTGTAATATTGTATGTTTGTAATATATATATATATATATATATATATATATATATATATATATATATATATATATATATATATATATATATATTTTGATACAGAATTAAAATCTCAAACCTTATTTTTGTTATTAAATTAATTAAAAGTTTATTATTATTGAGTTTTAAAACATTTAGTTTCAGTAATTTTCCTATTTACATTTTGATTCTTCTGTTCCTTGATAATTACACGAGTATAGTTCCAAGACCTAGATATATCGGTCTAGAAATTAGCAATTTTTCATTTTCCATCAGTCTTAATACACAATTTGACTCCACAAGAGTCAAGTTTTAAATAGATTTAATTTTTTTTTTATTTGGTTGAGATGCTAATGGTCTAATCTGATTCAATAATTTATAAGCTAAGTTAAAAGTGCTCCTATGTTCCGATATTATTAAAATAAAAATACTTTCAATATGTGAGTGATTAAAGTTCAGTCCCTAACTGAGCTCATTTCTTTCGGTCGTAATCTCATGTTTTGTTCTCTACAGTGTCTGAGTCTGATGTTCAATCCATTAACATCCACCATGAAAACAGTCTGTAAATCTCAGAGGTTTGCATCACTTCAGACCAGACATCTGTATTTCACTGTGGACAACAGAACGAGCGCTGAGATCATGAACATGTGCTGATCATGTGTTATGTGCTGGATTCCCACAGTTTTTCATTTATCCGTATTTCAGATAAAAACAGGAAAATCCCTGTTTCCCACCCACTTTTCATTACTGAACTCACTTTTCTTCAAAAGTAGTGCAACGTGTGCTGTCTTTTCAATTAAAACATAAAGACAGGGTGGAGTGTATTAGCAGCTCCTCCTCTTTAACATACAACAGGCAATAGTGTTTTGGTTATATTATATGGAGCTTAAAATATGCCAAAACTATCTGAATTTGAGAGAGAGAGAGAGTTTCCACAGTGTGAAAGACAATGCACTGTCAAAGCTTCACGATCACTTCATTTCGAGTGTTTAATGAGTTGCTGAGTTGTTTATTTTCAAGATGTTTAGCTTTCAGGCGTATTACAGAAAACAGGACGTCAGCGAAGGTTGTGTTTACAGCACCACGTCGTATTGTTTGTTTGATCCTTTAATGTGTTTTGCTTGCTGTCAGTTTGGATATTTGTTTCATTATTCAGAGCAGTAAACTCTGGCAGCACTTTCCATGACAAGAAGCCAAAACTGGGATTCAGGGCACTGTTTTTTTTTTTATACATGACACTGTTTTAAGCCTTTGGCCATTAGTTTCCACAAGTACAGGGTGGAAAATGCTGAAAATGCAAACGTAGTCACTCAATCATTTACTCAATGAACGTAAAATACAGTAAATTGTAAAAATTTAATTTATATATAGCTATTAAATAAGTTTAAAAGCACAGTATGTAATTTTCACCACTAAAGGGCACGTATTCAAAACAAACAAAAGTTTAGTTTAATGGTAAATTGACTAAGTGTGGAATCATGGGGGTTGTTGTCTTCATCACATCCCATCCTACGGGACTCTTGGAGTAATGATGATTGAGGGATTTACGTATTAAGTCGCAAATAGACATCCTGCGGCAAGATTTGCATGAACGAGGCGGCACGAGTTGAGCAGTTTGTGTGTTTGATGTGTTTAACTTGTATATGGCAAGTTTCATGCAAATTGTTTGAGTTGGAAAATCTGAACTTCAGCGGACATTTATGTCGCGTTAACCAATCAGGAGCTTGCTCTTGTAGGAGAGTGATTATGTTGTAGTGCCTGTTGATGGTGTGCCAAGGGGAAAACGTCTTGCTGACACCAGACAACAGCTCATTAAACTAGACTCGGCTCAGTCGGAAGTACCGCTGAAAGAAGTCTCCATCATCCAGGAAAAGTTTCAAGAGGATTTGATGAGCTCACAGAGCTGGGTGCACCTCTGAAAGGATCTGGTGGACTCTGACATGACGCTGAACAAATCTACACTGTTTCAGCCTTCCTAAAGCACAGAAAGCACAGCTACTCTCTCAATAAAATCCATTTAGCAATGAAGCTAGAGTCACAGGGCAAACAGAAGCCCTGCCCATGACGCGAATCTGCATCCATTTGACATGCGAATGAAGCGAGAAAATGTTCACATGTCTGTTTACATGCAAATAGTACAATTTATTCAAGCGTCTGGTGTAAACACAGCATGAAGCAATTGCTGATGAGAGATGAGCATGAAGCGGAGCTTTTATTATGCCACAATCCTTCCTATTCTTCTGCTCATGATCACATGGAGAAACAACGCTGTTTTGTCAGACTAAATACGTCTTAGACTTCTGTTATAATGCTGCACTGGGCAGTCTCATAAAACAAACAACTTATTAACGCGTCTTGGCTATTTCCCTGTTTTCTATAAAATCCACCCCAGAAATCGTGGATGTGTGACATCATGGAGACACAGTAACTTTAAAAAAATGACAAAAAGTCATGACAACAAATGCTTTTAAGTTACTTTAACTAAATTTAATATATTAATCAGGTTTCAGCAAATTTTATTTTTTGCTATTCAAAGATTAACATAATATTTTTAGTCAGTTTGACTTGTTGAGATGACTAGGAAAAATCATTTGGTTCAACTAAAAAATGTATTAATTAATTTTCCTTTAGCTTAGTTCCTTGTTTATCAGGGGTTGCCACAGCGGAATGAACCACCAACTATTTCATCATATGTTTTACGCAGCGAATGCCCTTTCAGCCATACACCCATGCACGCTCTCACATTTACACACACTCATACACTATGGCCAATGTAGTTCATCCAATTCACCTATAGTGCATGTCTTTGGACTGTGGGGGAAACCGAAGCACCCGGAGGAAATCCACGCGAATATGGGAGGAACAAGCAAACCCCTGGCCCAGCAGGGACTTGAACCAGTGACCTTCTTGCTGTGAGGCGACAGTGCTAACCACTGAGCCACCTTGCTGCCCTAACTATAAAAAAAAATGAAGACAGGATTTTTTTTTTTTTTTAAGTCAGGACAGCTTAATTATTTATGTTCTATCTACTTAATTTGCAATATGAAAATAGAACACATTGTAATGGATTTGTGCTGGAACAACATAAATGAATTGTGTTGAATGCAGACGTGTCACTACACTGTAAAACTCCCAAAAGTTAAGGTAAGTCTTACATTTGAGGAAACTGATTGCAACAAACCATTTAAGTTCAAAAACTAATCCCAATGATTACTGTAAACTTAATCTATTTGAGTGAAAGAAGCAATTTGAGCTCAGTAAAATCTAATAAATAAGAATTCAAACCAACTGAGTTCTGTAAAACCCAATAAGTTAAGGCAAGTCAAACCGTTTGAGGAAACCGACTGTTAAAAACCATTTAAGTTACAAAACTAACATATACTGTATGAGTACTGTGAACTTACTCCATTTAAGTTTAAGTAATGATGTGTTCAATTAACTCATTACCTTTAACACTGAGTTCAAAACACTTTTCAAATGAGTAGAACTAACTTTCAGTAGATTTTGAGTGAACATTTTTACAAACATTTAGTATAAGTACATGTAACGGTTTAAAATGGTAAAATGTAAAATGGTTTTGTATTACTTTAACTTAATTTAGTTAATCAGGTTTCAACTAAATTTAATTTGCTATACATAGTTTACATTTTTTTTTGTCAGCTTGACAGATTTAAGTGATGGCTAGAAAAGGTAATTTGATTTAACAATAAAAAATAAATAGTAGTTTCTCTGGATTTGAAAATCTCTAAAAGCATTTTGGATACATAATCAGAAAAAAATATATAACACTAGTGGGTTTGGGATATTTTAATGAAGAAATTATACAAACTGTGTCTTTAATGTGATGCTTTATAAAAAAAACCTGAAATGGCCCACTAATTTGTCAGCTGTTTCTTTTTGTTTCAGCTGTTTCTTTGTTCACATCAACCTGATTCACCAGGCAGTTTGTCTTCTGTTGACTCTCAGTTAAGCTTTTCAAAGGCCAAGTTACCGAAACCTCAAAGATTTAAAAGGTCAAAGTTCAAGTCTTGATGACCACTTCTCTTCATGTCCCGAAATGCACGGATTAGCCTTGGAAATGGATTGAGGCCACCCAGAACCCCATTCACCTCTGAACTCTGAGAAAGTATCTCTATAAATCCAATATCAATGAAGCTCAAATCTCGATAATCAGATCCAGATTTTTGTTTGCTGCTCGTGTGTAGGAATGGAGCACTGGTGAGTTCACACTCTTGAGGGATCATAAAACTGGAGCGCTCTGTCTTGTGTCTGACACAAGTCAACTGCGAACATTTGCTTGTAATCCACGAGCACATCAAACGGAGCGGAGATTCACTGGGACTTTGCCAAACACCTGGAACAATCCATCGCCATTAGCCGACGGTGAAACCTCTCAAAACGGACACTTCTCAGAAATCGGAAAGTGTAAAGTAACTGCAATGAAACAGAAACTTTAAGGAAAGAGTTCAGCAAGACATAATATCTGTGGCATCATGAGGTCACTCTCAACGTGTATGTTAAGTGATATTAGTTTATCTCAAGAAGTTGGCTTTTTGTGTTTCCATCAAACTAAATTTAAAGATAGAATTTTTATATAAAACAAAAAGCATTTAATTTGTTTCAACAAAATGTTAAAGAAAAAGTGAGAAAATGTTCCAAACTTCAAACTCGTCATACAATGTAATGGTTCAGATTTGCCCAAAATGAAACAAAAATCTACATTTAATTATTTAAATAAAAGTTAAAACTGTTTCACAACATTTAAAAACTTTTTTCATGTGTTTGGACTGTGGGGGAAACAGGAGCACTCAAAGGAGACCCATGCCGATACGGGGAGAAAATGCAAACTCCACACAAAAGTGCCAACTGACACAGCCAGGACTTGAACCAGCAACATTCTTGCTGTGAGGCGACAGGGCTAACCACTTAGCCACCGCGTCACCGGTCTTGCTACATACCCATTTTAAAAAGAAAAGACCTGTACAGCCTTTTCATGACATTCAAACATTTTACGCGTAGTTCTAACTGGTTACATAAAGTGAGCTTGTTTGAACAATGTACTAACAATGTTTACCTGACATTGGGAAGATAATGTAAAGGTTAAAAAAAAAACATTTTTGCAACATAACAAACTTGATCTGATTATGAAAGAAGTTTTTACAATATAAGCAAGTGCAAACTAAATCCTAGCAAAATGTCATTATGAATATACAGTATGATATGTGTTAAAACCTATTACAACCTTTTATGCCTAGTTCAGACTGCATGATTTTAGCCCCGATTTTGGCTCGCCGACAGGTTTTGAGAAATCGCTGACAAATGCCTGAAATCACAGGCAAATCGCTGCTCGTGCACGAGAGTGACTATCACACAGTATGAACTATCAAAGACGCGATCTGAGAGAATCGCCGATGAGTCGCCGATGCCTGCGAGATATTTGGCATGCTAAATATCTGGAGCTGTCGGCGATTCAAATCATGCCGTGTGAATTGAGTTTTGACTGAAAATAACATCAGCGATCGCATACAACCAATGAGAGAGCAGCATTCACTTGTTTGTGCGTGTGTGTATACCTGCTGCAGGCCAGCAGGAGGCTGAGGGAGAAGTTAAAAAAACTCTTTTTCGGTTTATTTGGACCGACAAAATGGAGGAAAAACTAGTGGAGGTTTGACAGGACTCAGGAGCAACTGTGTCTGTTTGACGTTTTATACAGAAAGAAATTAGTTTATTATCAACGTTGAGGAGAAATGGCTAATTCCCTTTAAACCCAGGTGAGCAAATATGTACATTTTCTACCCCATTAAAGGCTTCTTTTTTCATTATGTAGTTAATAACAAATGATATACTACGTGTTTTTGGCTGTGAGACGTAGTTTGGACGAAGTTGTCGACGATACTTCCTATAGTAAAGTCATGCAATGTGAAAGTCCCTGTCGCCGATCCATCTTGCAGTGTAAACAAAGCAGCAACAAAACGCCAGCCCAGATAGTCATGCAGTGTGAAAACATCTGTGACATGACTACTTTGAAAATCTTGCAGTCTGAACTCGGCATTAGGAACATAAAAAAAAAGTTCTACAATGTAGTATACACTCAAAACAATTATTACTGCTGCTTGCTCAAACTACCTGTTTATAATGAGCTGAAAAAACACAATTCTTTCAATTTATTATGACAATTATTTTGTTTTATGTTCAGTCCACTTAAATTTGTAAACCATTGAGTTAAGTGTTTGTGTTGGGACAAATTTTATTTGATTAAATCAGGTTGGACCAACTCAATTGCATTTAATTGTGTAAATGGTTTTCTTTTAGTTGGTGCTAAACAAATTTATTGGATGGAAATCCTGCCCTCAGTTTGAGTTCATCCAATGAGTTATTTTTTGAGTGTAGCTAACACACTAAATAGGTTTTCTTTACAGCCTTTTCACAACATTAACAACCTATTACAACCTTTTAGCAAGTTTAAATAACATTTTTTTAAGTGTAATCCCAGTACATTGTAATTTTTTCATTTATTACTACACTGTAAAAAGAGATTAGTTACTTAAAGCGAGTAAACCATCTGCCTAAAAAGCAACAAGTTGACTAATAAGGTAGAAAAATAATGTAAATCCATTGTAAATTGAAACTGTTAAGTCAACTTAATTTTTTTATAATTATGCTAATTGTACTCACTGTTTTTAAAATCAGCTAATTTCCTTTTTACAGTGTCAAGCAGGTCGCACACCAGAAGCGCCGCGCAGCGCCACGCAGCACCTTGCATTTTAGAATTCTAAACATAGGTTTCTATCAGGATACACACACCGGCGCTGCAAGTCGGCGGCGCCCGTCCACTGCTCAGGATGCAGTTCATTTTTCAGCCGCGCCACAGAGCTCCATCTGATTAGTTTCATGTTAAATATCATTCAAATGTGCGCGTCTGGTGTGTGATACTTTAAACTGTCATGTGCGCGCCGTGTCGCGGCGCCGAGCGGTGCTTCTGGTGTGCGACCTGCTTCAGACTATTTTAGCACGTCTGCTTTCAAATAATTACGGTAATTATCACAACATTACATATTTGGTGCATCATGAAGTGTATAAAATCTACACTTATAGCCTGTATTGAATTTAGAAGACACACTAGAGTCTGGAAAAGCAGATTTATTTTAGTTACTGTCATTTTGCTAGATACAGAAAAGCTGTGGAAAAAAAACCCCCACATATAATAAAGGTGTATTGGAAAAAAAGTTATTAGTTTACTTTTATTTTAAAAAAGTGAGTACAATTAGCTTAATTATAAAAATTCAGTCAACTTGACAGTTTCAAGCTACCATGGGTTTACCTACATTATTATTGTAAAGTCAACTTGTTGCTTTTAAGGCAATTGGTTTACTCGTTTTAAGTAACTAATCACTTTTTACAGTGTAGATCTGTTACTATAATATGTCACATCCACTGTAAAAAAAAGTTACAATCAATTTGTGTTGGGACATCATGAAGGAATTAAGTTATTAAATTATTAGTTTTTACAAATGTAAATGGACTGAACATAAAACAATTAAGTTGTCTTAAAATACATGAAGAATTGTCTTGTTTCAGCTTATTTTAAATAAATAAATAGAACAAATTGAAACATACTTTTTTTAAGAGTGATTTTGTTATGACTAATACATAACCCATGACAGGGTTTTCATTTTTGAGTGTACTGTCTCTTTAAGAATGATTGGTCTGTTTATCAGTTTGGGCATTTGAAACAGCGGTGTCATTATATTAGATGGCTGATTAGCCGGAGGAGTGATTCTATTGAGGACTTTTACGGTCACTGACAGGTTCTGTCACTCCTCAAGCAGCAGGGAGTCAGTTTCCCTCGTTATCTCGTATTTCATCCCCCACTGGTGGCCTTTGATTGGGTGCTCAGGGAAAATCGCTGAAATGCCAAGGGTCAGATGACCATCGGAAAAGCAAAAGTCTCAGATTGAGAGAAAAATCTCCCTGCCATTGCATCTGCGTCGACAACTTGAATAAGCAAAAACCACAGGGCAGAATGAAAATCAACATAGTTGGACATGCAGATCTTTTCCATCTGCGTGTCTATACAAAACAACATCAATCTGTCCAAGAAGAATGCAGGCGTACTTCTGTTGGCCTACCGTACTCTTAACTGTGCCAAATCTTTCAGGTAGTCCCCTCAAGTAACTATGACGATATAGAAAGCTAATAAATTGTGCTTCATTTCCTCTCTGAGGCCCTATATATGCTAAGTGTTGAGGAGAATATAGCTGCTTATTTATTTCTGTTGGTTTTTTGGCTTTCCACAGTTATTTTGGGATCTATAATGACTCAAGACTGAAGAATTGTTCCATATAAACTAAATAAGGCATGACCAGGGACTTGGTCTAGGGATGATAATTAATGAATTTTGTATTTGTGTGTTTTGAGCGGCTAGCTTAGCAACAAGCTGGTTGAATTCTTGGCACAAATTGTGATTTATATGAGTGTTTCAAATTAGTAACTTGTGAAAAACAAAGTAATTAGTATAAGCGTCACTATTTACCATTTATTACAGTATATTTGTGGGTTTGATATTTGTGTTTTGCACTCCTAGCTTATTAGCATGCTTCTGTTTATGCTGTGAACGTATGTGTGTTTCAAATCCATAACTTCTGAAATCAGCAATTAGCACAAAAAGCCACCAATTTAGCACTTTTTAAAAATGTATTTTTATGTGTTTTGAATTGTTAGCTTAGCAACATGCCATCATTAAACTTTTTGGCACATGTTGTGATTGAATAAGCATTTAAAATCAATACATTGTTGAAATAAATTCAGCAAAAAGCATATAGTGTGATTAAATTACTGTACCAATTTATTTTACAGCATATTTGTGTTTTGCACTGCTAGCTTACTAGCATGCTTCTGTTTAGAATGTATATTTGCTTCAAATCTCTAACTTGTGAAAACATAGCAATTAGCACAAAAAAGCCACCAATAAAGCACTTTTTAAAGGACTTTTTGTGTGTTTTGTGTGTTTTGTGTTTGTTTGATTTGGATTGTTAGCTTGGCAACATGCCATCAGTACACTTTTGATACACACTGTGATTGTATGAGCATTTAAAATCAGTAGGCTACATTGTGGAAAAAACTTAGCAATAAGCATGTGTCATTAATTTACCATTTTTACAACGTATTTGTGTTTTGCACTGCTAGCTTATTAGCATGCTCCTGTTTTGCCACAAATTGTAATTGTATGTGTCTTTCAAATCCATAACTCATAATATTTTAAAGGTATTTTTATGTTTTGATTTGTTAGCTTAGCAACATACCACCACTGAACATGGCACAAGTTGTGACTGTAAGAGCATTTAAAATCAGTATGTTGTGAAAAAAAAAATCAGCAATAAGCATATAGCATCATTAATTTACCAACTTTTTTACAGTGTATTTGTGTTTTGCACTGCTAGCTTACTAGCATGCTTCTGTTAAAGTTGTGAATGTTAAATTGCAAATGTATGTTTAATTTAAATCTACAACTTGTGAAAACATAGCAATTAGCACAAAAAGCCACCAATTAAGCACTTTTTGCGTGTTTGTATGTTTGTGTATTTTGAATTGTTAGCTTAGCAACATGCCACCATTAAACTTGGCACAAGTTGTGATTGTATGACCGTACTGTAAAATCAGTAAATTGTTGATAAAACTTAGCAATAAGCATATAGCCTCATTAATTTACCTATTTTTTACAGTATATTTGTATTTTGCACTGCTAGCTTACTAGCATGCTTCTGTTTAAGTTGGGAATGTATTTGTGTGTTTGAAATCCATTTTATTTATTTATTTATTTTTGCATTTGTGTGTTTTGCACTGCTAGCTTGTTAGCATGCTTCTATTAAACGTTTGCCACAAGTTGTGTTTCAAATCAGTAACTTGCAAAAACATAGCAATAAGCACAAAAAAAACACCAATTTTGCACTTTTTAAAAGTCTTTTTGTGTATTTTGTGTGTTTTCAGTTGTTAACTTGGCAAAGTGCCACCATTAAACTTTTGGCACAAGTTGTGATTGTTTTTGCATTCAAAATCACTACATTGTTAAAAAAAACTTAAAAATAAGTGCATAGCGTCATTAATTTACCAATATTTTACAGTATATTTGTGTTTTGCACTGGTAGCTTAGCATGCTTCTGTTTAAGTTGTGAATGTATGTTTATTTCAAATCCGTAACTTGTGAAAACATAGCAATTAGCACAATAGGCCACCAGTTTAGTACTTTTTGTGTGTTTTGAATTGTTAGCTTAGCAACATGACACCACTAAACTTTTGGCACAAGTTGTGATTGTAAGAGCATGTAAAATCTGTAAATTGTAGAAAAAACTAAGGAATAAGCAAACAGCATCACTATCCATCTATCCATTTTCTTTTCGGCTTAGTCCCTTTATTAATCCAGGGTCCCCACAACGGAATGAACCGCCAACTAATACAGCACATATTTTACGCAGTGGATGCCCTTCCAGCTGCAACCTATCTCTGGGAAACATTCATACACACTCATTCACACTCATACACTACGGACACTTTAGCCTACCTAATTCACCTACACTGCACGTCTTTAGATTGTGAGGGAAACCAGAGCACCCGGAGGAAACCCAAGCGAACGTGGGGAGAACAACACAGGTATTGAATAATTAGCTTAGCTCCATGCGAACATCAAACACTACTGAAATAATTCAAGATGAATGCTATTTGAACACCACACTGTATGAAGAGTAAAATTTCTTACAAATCTTTGATTAAAAATTATAAATAAGTGATTGTGATCAATTTTTAGCATCTACCCTTACATAAAGCTGGTGTCTAGATTTTAGAATCTAACACAATGCGATTAGAGACATTATTAGTTAAATGTATATTTTACTTCATTTTGACAACATTTGCTTTAACAGTGTAACAATGAACTTAGTAATCCTCTTTTTAAAATATATTTGTGTAAAGAACTTATGCTTTTGGATAGTTAGCATGGCGGTTCATTCCGCTGTTGCGATCCCTGATTAATAATGGGAATAGGCTGAAAAGAAAAGGAATAAATAGATAGTCTTAAACTGATAGCATCTTTAGCACCTTTAACATCTAGAGCAAAAACAAAAAAATAAAAAATCTGTAAATCCCTGCAATTTTGTTGTTGAGCTACATTAAGCTGTTTAGAGACACCAGATCGCATATGAATTGCCCCTTAATAGGCAACTGTCTTTGTAACCAGCACATCATTTTAGAAACTGAACTGCCCTTGACCTATATAACACATTCTGAAGGTTTTTACACATACCAATGAAGTCTAAGGTTTTGAAGGTTTTATTTTACTGCTCAAATCAGTATTTCACAATAACTAAAATGCACAAATATTGTTGCAATTTTACAAACTATACAAACATTTTTCTAACTTGTATGTGTACCAAAGATTTGTTTGTACACTGCGTAAAGTGAGATTTCATTTGTAATGATTAAAGTATGCACATAAATAGTTTCTCTATACATTTGTGAAGAGTAAGATAAAATAATCCACTATAGTGAATAAAAGGGATGTTCAACTTGCTTAGAAAGATATTTTGAGATAAAAGGTTTTTCATCTGTTAAGAGATTAAAAAACACGAGACTAATTGAGATTCAAGAAGGTCAGGAGAGCATTATGAACTTAAAGTGACCCATAACACTGCAGTCAACATTTTTGCTAAAAAGAACATTAAGTTTCCCAGATAAAGATCAGGTTTTGACTGAAAACCGAATTACTGATAAAAATCTATACTACAAGACTAGACCTTCCAACCCTCATTACGATTGTAATACCATTAGAATCACTGGATATTCGATTATCAACGTTTTCTGCAGTCTTTAGGGCAATCAAAGTGTTTATCTTGTGGTAAAAGCTACACAAAGTGTTTGAAGGAGAATGAAACAAGATTGAAAGGATCTGGTTTGGATTTGTCAAAAACGACTTGCCATAAAACTGATCTGGCAACACAAAAGCTGCAGGCGAGTGCTTAATGAAAACTAATAAAACATTTAGAGTTTCCCGAGAGTTGTATAAAATATCTCTCTTGACAATTCTCACTGTTAAGAGACAGTAAGTATAATGATTTTATTTTGCCAATGTTGTGAGATCCAATGTGACCACACAAATATAGTAAACACATTCAAAATGCTTGTAGAAATGTGCCAAAAATAGTCAATATAAGTGGAAAAGAAAGAGAGAATGATGGACATGTTTGTTTGTTTTTTTTTTTAAGTTGCTAACTACAGTACATCCTCTTATTGTTTATCAAAGTCTGATGCACTGAAATCTCATTGCAAAGGCATTTTCCAAACTGTTTGTTCAGGACTATCACAAGGAAAGTTTAAGGTGCGAATGTTCTTGTCATTATCTTTGCTCCTGTATAAACAGGTCTGGAGAAAATTGGCGTCAGGACTCGAGTATGCACGGCTGATCTGTTCCCAAGACAAACAACATCAGTCTTAAAGAGAAATGACATTTAAGTAGCTTCAACTTCTTATATACTGCGCGTAAAGACTTTTAGAGTATGCACAAAAATATTTTGGAGCCTGAAAATGCTACTTGAAATTGTGTTTCAGATTGCTAATTTTGAAAAAAGACAGCACCATCATTGTCTTAGTGTGAAATACAAAAACTGGTATTTTTTGCAGCAATATTATAGATTCAGTCAACAAGCATGAAAGAGTAATTGACGACCGAAACAACAATGGTGGACCACACAACCATATCTGCATGTGTGTGTGGTGTTTGTTTTTCTTTTAATGCCTTCCTTGCCATCCAAAATACAGCATTTTGGTTTAATAAAGATTGTACATAAATATCACAACAAATTTAGGATACATATTTACTTTGTGACGTATAGTCATTTAATCACATGTTTTTTTGTTTTTTATTTTTAATGTTGCTATGTTGCTTCAGGGTGTCCGTGGGGTCTTTTTAGCTTTGTCAATTTCACTTAGTAACTTAAAAAGCATTAAAAAGTCTTAAATGCTATGTTACAAAGCATTACATTTTGTATTGGTATGCTAAAGTTTGCCTGAATTTAATTAGCCAATATTAGGATGCTGTGTAATTTATAAAATCGATGAAATCCTGCTACGTTTGACATCACACTGCATTGTTTATTGCAGTAACCAAGGCAACTCTGTAAAGACTGATTGATCCGCTTGTTAAGTGGTGACGTGTTTGTGACGTATGTAATACTGTTTCCGGGTCCAAGCCGCCACTCATTTGAGTGGAAAAATCATTCGTTTATGATCACGTTTTATTCCTATCATACATTAAAGTTAATTTTATATAAAACCATAGTGTACACAACAATCTCTGGGCTTGCTGCATAACAAATACCAAAAATTTTACAATTTTTAAAAAAAATTAATCACTTTCTGGCCATCGGATATTAGGCATGGACATATATACTGTGATTGTGATTTTCAAAAGTATTAAATTGCTTTGTAAACTTTTATTATTACCATTTCACGAGTCTCCCCATTCAGTTGAATAGAGCGCTTAGACCCGGAAGCCGCTTCGCATGACGTCACACTTAACAAGCGGATACTTCTGCGCCAAGCACATGCATATGGTCCAGCACAGCCTTTGTGTGGTTGCAGAACCCGTTCTGTAGCCGTACTACGACATGTAGCACAAGCTCTGTGATTGGTCGGCTTGGTATTAATGACGAGTGTGGGCTGTGCTGAGAGTCGGGAGCCCAAAGGAGCAATTGTTTACAACTGTCGAACGAGTTCCAGACAGAAACTTTTTTTTTGTGTTTACCTTAGCATGAGCATCTTTTAGCTACATCTAACAAAACACCTCTGAAGAAACTCGACACAGAAGAACATACAAGCCTGCTTCCAGTTAGAGTTTCGGAAGTGTTATTGCAGAGCAACACAAACAGCATGCAGAAGTATATGTAGAAGATCTCAAAATGTGTGGAAAGAGTCTTGTAAAAAGTACTGAATTTCACTCTGATTTTTGTACATACACTGTCCTCAAATATTAGTACCCTTACATATACAGTAGATGACCTTAAATGTAAAAGGCAGTCTAAATTTCACAACCCTTTTCGTATCATTTATTTTAAGACCTTCTCTCAGAAATGACCACCAGCCACGCTGAAAATATGAGAAACCTCATCAGTCAAGGCAAAATATACAGGCACATTTGCTGCTATTCGTGAAACTGACACCAGAGGAGTCTCGCAATAAGGGTGGGAGAAGTGTTAACATCAATATACCTCCTCATTTATCTCCCGCATTCATCAATTTCCCTGTCTTTTCCCATTTGTCTCTTTTCAAACTGTCCAGAAAGGCTTTTTCAAGATGATGGAAGACACAGGCGTTCTCTGTTTTAACTGACTTTCTTTTTTCTGCCTTTGGGTCAATAGCAGCTAGTCATTCATATTATCCACATGCTCTGGATGTAAGTTGCGTTCTGGTTCACCAACATTAGGAGAAGCAGAGTAAAAAGAGTGAGTCGGAAAGCCAAAGGCATCTCCTCCATTTATCAACTTTCAGTTTTCATTGGCAAATGGGGGGAAATGGATATCTTTGTAGGAATAGATTCCAAAAGCATTTCTTTTCATTGAGTTAAAAGCACCATTTGGGGAGTTTAAAGATGTGTACATTTGTCCAGAGAAATGTTCCTGTTTATTAGGTCTTTTTTAAAAGCCTTGAAAAGTCCTCGTCTCTGTCATGTCTGGCTGATGCACTTTTAAACAATTAGCAAGAGAATGTTTTTACTTTACTTGTATTTGTCAAACAGACCAAAACTTCAAGTCATTAACTGCAACAACAGAACCCTATCTATCTATCTATCTATCTATCTATCTATCTATCTATCTATCTATCTATCTATCTATCTATCTATCTATCTATCTATCTATCTATCTATCTATCTATCTATCTATCTATCTATCCGTCCCTGTCCATCCATCCATCCATCCATCCATCCATCCATCCATCCATCCATCCATCCATCTATCCATCCATCCATCAATCTATCCATCCCTCCGTCCGTCCATCCATCCATCCATCCATCCATCCATCCATCCATCCATCCATCCATCCATCCATCCATCCATCCATCCATCCATCTATCCATCCATCCATCAATCTATCCATCCCTCCGTCCGTCCATCCATCCATCCATCCATCCATCCATCCATCCATCCATCCATCCATCCATCCATCCATCCATCCATCCATCCATCCATCCATCTATCTATCTATCTATCTATCTATCTATCTATCTATCTATCTATCTATCTATCTATCTATCCAATTAATTTATCTGTCTATCCATCCATCCACCCATCCATCCATCCATCCACCTAACTTATCCATTCATCCGTCCATCCATCCATCCATCCATCCATCCATCCATCCATCCATCCATCCATCCATCCATCTATCTATCTATCTATCTATCTATCTATCTATCTATCTATCTATCTATCTATCTATCTATCTATCTATCTATCTATCTATCTATCTATCTATCTATCTATCTAGCTATCTATCTAGCTATCTAGCTATCTATCTAGCTATTTATCTATCTACCCACCCATTTATCCATCCATCAACTTCAATTTATATCCAATTCAACTTCTTAAGGCAGGTTTAGACGCTCACTTAATTTCACTTGTGTCTTTCCCTTTGTTTTTACAGGCTTTGTGGGATTTGCAGCTAAGATTAGGAGGTTGTTGTACTTCCTCCAACTTTCTTTTGGGGCCAAACTTCAGACTGGTGAACTTTTACAAACCTTGTGCGAGATAGCACTGAGTAACAAATTTAGATTCTAGAAGAATCTCAAGATCTTTTTTTGTAACTATCACTTGATCATATACTGAAGTCATGTTGGCATGGGTTTCCTCTGGGTGCTCCGGTTTCCCCCACAGTCCAAAGACAGGAACTATGAGTAAAGTGAATAAACTAAATTGTCCATAGTGTACAGTATGAGTGTTTGTGAATGTGAGAGTGTTTGGGTGTTTCCCATTACTGGGTTGCAGCTAGAAGGGCATCCATGGCATAAAACATATACTGGGATAGTTGGCGGCTCATTACGCTGTGGCAACCCCTGATAATCAGCGACTAAGCTGAAGGAAAATGTATAAATTTAGTCTTTTTCTTTAATACTGAAATATCATAGGACATAAGATAAAGCCTTGAGGGACACCATGTATTGAATGACTCTAAAGCTAGCTGAAATAACACAAATATGAGTAAACAAACCCAGAATTTTCCTTTGTTTGCTAATAAAAGGAACTTTGTTGTTCACAGACTAATAAACAATGACTTCCTCAAGAGCACTAGAGGACACATAAACTAGGAATAATAGCCTTCTGATGACAAGAACCACCCATTTGAGGTTTTTTGCGGTTGTGACCCATGTGTTTTTGAGTTCGCTGCCTGTTTAGGATGAGTGTGGACTAAATGCCTCTCTCTAGGGGCAAAGAGACGTACAATGCTGATGGGAGGCCTCCGCTGCTTCACCCTCAGCCCTTGAGTTGTTTTCTTCATTACTCTCTGGAACTTTCTGTACTATGTCATTTCCTATTGGGGCCATGGGGTGCATGCTTAATTGCTTCAGTCCTGGACTGGAGGTGTTGAAAATGTACATAAGTGCAGTTTGTTAGAGATAATCAAGTCAACTGAAGCAACCCAAATCCTGTCAATGACCCGGACCAAACTGAATCCCTCTGCCACTTAACTCAAGGCACACTAGCATTATCTAAATTGTCTGCTTAAGATGAGAGGGTAGTTGCTTCTGCATTTATTACCAATTGCTACAAGGTTGCAAGGTAATCTTGGGTAAAACTATGATTAAATTCAGTAAACTGACCATGATGTTTTGGCTTTGGGTGGACGTTTTGTCTTACAATTTAAAGGGTGAGGTCAGGACACTTCAAGAGAAGACACAACTGAAATCAAGTGTTGCTCTAAGAAGTAGATATGAACGAATAATAAATATATTTTTGAAGGTTAAAAAGAAAGATTGTGAAGCAGAGGAGGCCCCTCATCAGAAAAAAAACCTTCAAAGGGAGTCTGTGGTTATCAGAAGACCATTATTCTTAGTTTATGTGTTCCCCAAAGCTCTTGAAAAAGTCATTGTTCATCAGTTTGTGAGCAACAAATGTCCTTTTATTTGAAAACAAAAGAACATTCTGCAGTTATTTACTCATAATGTTTGTTGTACTCATAATGTTTAACTAAGTTTTCATTTAATACACGGTGTCCCCCAAGGTGATGTCCTAGGTACTGTTGCAATTTAGTATCAAGGAATTGTTCAAACTCTAAATTAAATTTCTTTCATCAGAGTGTCTGAAGTTCATGCTCATGTAAAAAAAAAAAATAAATAAAAACATGGCAAAACTAGTTTAAAGTTAGACTAAATGGAAACTTTGCAAGTAAGAAAAGGGTCAGTGCATAGCTGGGGCCGGTTGCACTAGCAGTGCGCAAGCTAAAATGTAGCCTATAGATGTGACTTAACGTGACACTAAGTTACAACTTACACATTACTAAATATGTTTGTGTTGCACCACTGAATTTAGTTTAAATGTAATTTTATGCTCAAACTAAATAATTATGGCAGCCTCTCCCCCATGTATAATGGTAGAAAAGACATGACGGCGAGATTAGTTTACATTGAGGAGCTTGCGATAATAATGAAGCATGATCTCACTCTCTACTCACAGCCTTAATATTCTCACAAGTCTTGCATTTTCAACTCGGGATGCAGGTACTGTATGTGTGTCATCTGTTATTAGTGACTGATTGTAATGTACAATAAAAATGTAATTTATCACTTCATTTTCATAGGACAGTATATATATATATATATGGAACAGAGGCTAGCTAGCAAAGTACTATGCAGGTAAGCCTCACTCCTTTGACCTCAAAAGGTCCTCTAGCAACAGATGTCTTCAGACAGGTCTTTAGCCTCCTTGTTAGAGCAACCGACTCCCATGCAAAGAATTCCAGGTTCGATCCCAGCTCAGACTGGGTTGGCTGCAGTAGGACCGGTGGGTTACATGCTCTTCCGGGATGGTAGTGAGCTTTAGGGGGTGAGTTTAATGGAGGCCAGCTAGCGAAGTGCTATGCAGGTAAACCTCACTCCTCTGACCTCTAAAGGTGCTCTAGTGACAGAAACTAGAGGTCATGGTCTTTAGCCTCCTTGTTAGAGCAACCGACTCCCAGGCAAAGAATTACTGGTTCGATGCCAGCTCAAACTGGATTGGCTGTAGTAGGACTGGTTGTTACCCGTGGAGGCACGTCCGGGATGGGAGTGAGGTTTAAGAGGGTGAGTGTAATGAAGGCCAGCTAGCAAAGTGCTATGCAGGTAAACCTCACTCCTCTGACCTCTATTGGCCCGTTTCCACTGAGTGGTACGGTACGGTTCGGTTTGGTATGCTTTTATGGCCGTTTCCACTGTCAAAAAGCGTACCCAACCAAACCGTATACCGTACCATTTTTTCGGCACCTTTTCGAAAGGGTCCCAAAAACGAGAAAGGGTAACAAAAGGTGGAGCTACACGCGTAGCCGAACGCTGATTGTTTACAGAAATACGTCATGAGCTCCTGGAGCTACACAGAATGTAAACAAAGGATCCGCCATGTTCTAATACACAGCCGAGAGATTACATGGATATACTATATGCATAAAATAACCAGCCATGGATGACCCGGGCTCAAACAAACCGTGTCGTCATCTGGGTGAACAGACACAATACAAAGAAGAACAAAATCTGCCGCGTCCTGTTGTTGTTTTACGAGCCCGTCTAAAAGTGCGAGCGGTATTAGCTTTCTTCCGGGAGCGCACGATCGTGTCTATATTTGATACAAAAAACTTCTTGAGCTGATGATAAAAACGTGTAACTGATCCATTCAGAAAGAGAACGACAAGCGCGAGAGTAAAGCACGGAAAAAAGGAGAAACCCGGCAAAACACAGGAGCAAAAGTGTTTACCAACCTGAATCATGAACAAACTGCCATGTTTCTCTTTGCCGTTTGGACTATTATGAACTGGGAATGACAAAATTATTCTCTAACAGAGCTTGCATGTGCTGGTGGAGATTACAGACACAGATGAGAGGTTTGCGCTGACTGTGGGCTATATTGCGTGTGTTTTTGAACTCAAATAAGTACTAAATTTATGATGTGTGTAGTTTTTCTGTAATTAATAATATATCGGAGACTGTAAGGGGCTGTATGTGTTCGTATATGTTCCATTTATATATTTATTTAATATAATTACAGACGTTACAGTAGCCTATTTCACATTGTCATTGATCTGCAGTTATAATCAACTCCTGTTTATAGAAGAGTTAGGAATAAACGTTTAGAAACAAGTATTTATGTGTATAAAGTGTCTGTTTTGTGAGAAGTGCTTCTCATATGATATGTAAACGACCCGTACAGCTTTACTGTAGACATTTATTCGAGCGACCATGACGTCGACTTAAACTTTGTCGTACATCACGCCCACCAAAAAGGGTACCCTTTGTGGTGGAAACGCAAGCCTGATAAAGGTGACCCGTACCGACCCGAACCGTACCGTACTGTACCAGTCAGTGGAAACGAGCCATAAAGGTACTCTAGCAACAGACATTAGATGTCATGGTCTTTAGCCTCCTTGTTAGAGCAACCGACTCCCATGGAAAGAATCGCTTGTTTGATCCCAGCTTAAACCACATTGGGTGCAGTAGGACTGGTGGGTTACATATAGATGCATTAGTTGCAGAATTTTAAAGCAGTTTAATGATTTAAATTATCCTTATTGGATATTAAGTCATTCAATACAACTATGAATTTTTACTGAGAGCTTGCGACCTACTAAATACGGTTTGCCATAAGAACACATGGTGCAACCAAAGCAATAACAAATTTAGTTACTTACTAGCTAGTAGTTGCTGAGCTCCTAGTGTGAATACAACAAATACAACGAATGGATACTTTAACAAATAATATGAATAATAATATGTTTCTGTCATGGTTGGGTTAGTATTGGGGTTGAGGTAGACACTAATTAAATTCAATCAATGGGTAATTTAATAATACTTAATTAAATAATTGCTGTTTTTACATTACTGTGATGGCTGGGTTTAGTGTTGGGGTTGTGGTAAATGTTAATAAAATAAAATTAATGGGTAATTTAATAAATTAAAATCATTCTCATTACCTTTCGACTGCAGCTGTATCCCTTTTAGCATCTAGTTCAACTGTACATACGTAACATGTTGTGCCTAATAGAATGATTCCAGAAACTCTGACACCTCCATGTGCCAGAAAGAGAGTGATTCAGACCTTCAAACTTCCTTCCTCTAATTAGCAGCATTTTTTGTTTCTGGCTCTGTTCAGTGTTAACGCACAGATAGTTTCTTTAGCCCCTGCCAGAGCCCGTGTCATTTCTGCTCTTCTTATCTCTGGCACCTATTTGCCTACGATACAAAGGGGTTCACACAGTCAGGGGTCATTTCTGTGACGCAGCAAATGAGTAACTACATCCCACAGGTCACATTTGCAGTGCCAAAGAGTCATATTTTTTTGCGATGACAGAGATTGTAATAAAAATGTTTTACTGTCATGCTAAGGGTTGCCGCCTGAGGCCTATTATAAAAATAACCGAGCTTAATTTAGTAGTTCTGTTTGGGCATACCACTGTGAAAAAGCCGAAAGGTCTTATAAAATAAAAAGAAATAAAAATGTACTATTAAATCTTCTTAGACAACTGAAACAACACAGTTGGGCACATGATCTCAAAACTGCAACCAATATTAAATTAAGTTAACAAATGGTTTCAATTTCTCCATTTCCCCAAGCTCAATGTCAGTGAATCTTCATTGTTTTCAGTGGTTTGATAATATCGGAGACATTCCTCTCAGAGTGTGCTATCTTCTCAGTTCCCTCACTATGGAGTGCAGCTGTCAAAATGTGACCAGTGGGTGTGAATCTAGAAATCCTTCCTGTCCTGGAGAAAGTGAGACATTTAACCAGTCTCAAATGTCAGAAATGTTTCTTTTGGTTTTAATCCACCCATTCGCCAGAAAGAAAATCCCCACAATTAGCGGGAGTTTTACTGGTAAACACCAGTGGAAAAGTCAGAGGAAAATCAGTTGCATGCATCCTTCTGCCAGCAGAACTTCATCTTCAGAGGTTAAACAAGCAGATTAAGTGAGGAAGTTAAATCAGTTCATTCATTTATTAATTTTCCTTCAGCTTACTGTACTTATTTATCAGGGGTTGCCATGTAACATGCAGATTCCACACAGAAATGGCAATTGGCCCAGTCAGGACTCAAACGGGTGACCTTCTTGCTGTGAGGCTACACTACTAACCACTGAGCCACCGTGCCGCCCCTAAATTTAATTTCAAAACAAGTAATTTGATGTTATTTAAACTTATGTAAATTTATGTATATATACATATATATTAGGGATGTAACGGTATCAGATTTTCACGGTACGATAATACCTCGGTATAAATGGCACGGTACTAATGAAAAGATTTGGAAAAAGTGCCAAAAGTGTTTCTTTACCTTAGCACTGAACATATCAGTGACATACAAATTAGCCATCTATCTGTAAGTTTTAAAACAGGAACTTCAATTTTTCAATTTTAATAACAAAAAACTATTAAACCATATAAAAAAATAAAGTTTCAATTTAGTATTGTTGAAAACTCATCACATTCAACATTTAATCACTCACTCACTTAGAGATGGGTTTTTTAAGGAAAATTATCATATAAATATAATCTGGTAAAAGCTGGGATCTCTGGGCATTTACAATGTCCCCTGCAACAGAAAAAAACCCTCTCATTTGGGACTGAGGTTTCTGGGACAGAGAGATATGATTTAGCCAAAGTTGACAGCAGTGGGTAACGTTGTGCATTGTATTTCCACCACTTGAGAGGACAAGCCATGAGTGAGACAGAGGTCTCTTTGCGGTACAAGTCAATGTCTGCATCAATCTAACAAGTGTGCTGTGTTCTGCCGTCCCCATGATCGTTTTTAGTCGTATTTCCCGACTTATATTTCACCACAGTCTGGCAGTGCCTGCATATTGTGTTTTTTCTTTGTCTGTCACCTTTTCTCCTTTGTCGTATCTTTTTAGAAAGAAACCAAAATGCTTTCACACATCCGATTTAAAACCCGCTTTAGGTTCGATCATTTCCAGCTCTTTTTTTCCCCGCTACTAGCAACACACTCCATTTTCGCATTACTGGATCTGTAGTGACAACAGACCGCAAATGATGATGGCCACGCCTAGGCTGATGGGAATTGTAGTTCCCGCTACCTCCCGTTCGCTTCATTCGCCTGAGCAAACTTTTCTCAGAAATATAGTTTTATTGAGTCATGCGCCTAAGGTAATATTGAAAAAAAATACTATTGCGGTATGACAGTATTTACAATATTGTTACATCCCTAATATATATATATATATATATATATATATATATATATATATATATATATATATATATATATATATATATATATATATATATACATATATATATATACATACATACACATATATATATAAACATTTTCAATCATTTTTTGACACACAGAAGTCTGTTGGCTTACCTAGTTAACAAATTTACTTATGTCTTTAGACTTGTGGGGGAAAACAGAGGACCCGGAGGAAATCCACGCAAACACGGGGAGAACATGCAAACTCCACAGAGAAGTGCCAACTGACCCAGCGGGGGCTTAAACCAGTGACCTTTTTGCTGTGAGGGCAATTGCGTTACTCCCTGCACCACTGTGCTGCCCCTCTTATAAATTATATGATAGATAATTTTCGAGGGGTTCATGTCAAATGGTTTTCTAATTTTAATCATAATAAATGTGTTTATGAATATGAATTTATCTTTTTAAAAGCAGTTGTTTTGAATTAGAATGCCAAATCTTCTCCTTCTATTCAAATTTTACATTGAAGGGTTCTTACAACATATTACAACATATTTGCCCACGGGAATAGTTGCTGCAAATTTAAATAAAATTTTCCTGAAAAAAAAAGGATAAAATAGGACAATATTAGCAAGGCTTCATGCTTGAAACCATTTTTAAAAACTTAGGCACAAAAGGGTTAAGACCCAAACTTGCACTGTCATACCCCTCAAAAGCTGCCTTCATGTCTTAAAATATCACATTCAGCTAATTCAGAGCTCTTCTTTGTTTACTTGTACTCATTTCCTCTCCACTCCGGCTTAGCCTTCAAATTAGTCTTCAAGATACCTGCAAGCAAAACAAAAAAGTCGCTCCTCTCTAATAATGACCAGCGTCTGGCATTTGTGTCTCGCCGGGTGTCCTGTAAACAGACGGCGCCCCTGTGATGATCCACATGTTTGCGGTGGTCTATTAACAGTGCTGGAGATAATAGGAAGCACATTTATTCTATAGGTGCAGCGTCCTCAGTGCCGTCACCATATACACAGTTTTCCTGAGAGGAAACGACCGGATCCGGGAGGTTCTGAAGGGTCAGAAACAGGGCTGTCTGTAGGGCGCTGATAATAGGGATGAGACTGTGTGGCGTGGAGGTTCAGACTGAGTGTCGCGGAGCGGACCGCTGACGTACAGCATTAAGAATGTGGGCTTGAGGTCACTGTACGTCATTGTGAGCGATGATGTAGGCTACAAATCATTAGTTTTGTTTTTTAGGTTAAAATTAATATACAGTTGAAGGCAAAATGATTAGCCCTCCAGTGAAATATTTATTATTTTTCATATAATTTCCAAGGGATAGAGTAAGGAATTTTTCACAGTATTTCCTATATTTTTTTCTTCTAGAGAAAGTCTTATTTGTTTTATTTTGGCTAGAATACAAGTTTTTAACTTTTGTAAAAAATATTTTAAGGTCAATATTAATAACCCCCTTAAGAATTTTTTTTTCAATTGCCTACAGAACAAACCACTGTTATACAATGACTAGGTTTACATGGACATAAGTAATCAAATTATTCGCCTTGTCTGAATAAGACAATATTATGATTAAGGTGTTTACATGAGTTGCTTTTTGAATGTTCCTTTCATGGTTCCGGTTTGCATGTTTTCGTACAAAATTCGATTAACGTCATTGCGTCATCCCGTTATCCACATTTCCTCCGGAGTTTCGTGTAATTTTGGGTTTTAATTTTTAATTTGTCGACTTTAACTGCAGTTTGGCTATTCCACTTTTAACTCAGGATCATTTTATGCATGCCCCCAGTGACAAACAAGATATTGGATGAGAGTATGAAGTAAGGACTGATGGAAGAGTGTTGTTTTGTAATGGAATTTGATACCGCACGCTGTATACAGTAAAAAAAACAAACAAAACATCTACATTTCACTATGCAGGTATCTGTGGTCTTTTACTGACTCATATAGGTGCATAGAATACTGTCAAACTGCAGTGTGTATATAGACTATCCTATCGCAAAATGCGGTGAAAATCCTGCACAACGGTAATAGTTTGATTGTGATGTTTTCATGTCTGTACAGCAGTTCTATAATCAGAGTAGTTTCTTGATCTTATTAAAATCTGATTATTGGAGTCCATGTTACCCTAACTAGCCTACTTAACTTGATTAACCCAGTTAAGCTTTTAAATGTCACTTTAAGCTGTATTGAAGAGCTCTATTTTAACGGTCCATGCGCAGAGCGCAAAACGCAGGACACAAACGCTTTCAGGGCGTGTCAGAATGCATAATTGCTAATTTAAGGACGGGAAAATCCGCTTTGCGCCATGGCGCATGGTCTAAAAGGGCTGAGTTTATTTTCTTAATGAGTTATAGGTGTGTTTTGAGAATAAACCAATTAGAGCCTCATCTCCCATTCCCTTTAAGAGCCAGCTGCGTCGCGCCATAAGCGCATTTTGACGTAAAGTAAGTTCACTTTCGCTTTTGCTCTCGTGGATAGGGAAACCTTTACGCACAGACATCAATTAGCCTATAAATAATTAATTTAATTTGTTAAGCGCAAAGATTTGTTTCAAAACTGTTTCTAAATTCAGTTCTAATTTCTAGCAAACGAATAAATGAACAATAATAACCAAATGTGGTCAAAATACTGAGTTATTTCCAAATACACCTGCTATGCCCCATATGGTCTAAAATTTTACAGGCGGACAAATCTAAGCTTGTTTTTATTAAAACAAATATAAATATGGATATAATAAATAATAATGTTAATAATAATAACATTATACAAAAGCAAATTGAATGAACTGAAAAAGCCTACCGAGATGAAGAAAGTATGTTAGTGGTTTTTAAATCTTCATGTAGGCTAGAAATTAATATGTTTTGTAATATTTTAAACATTTATATTTATATCCTATATTTATCCTTTAGATATTATATATTTTTCATATGTAAAGATATTTGCGTATTGCTCTGCATCTTGTTTGTAGTGTGTAAGCCAGGCGCACTTTGCGCCAGACAATAGACCGACTTTGTTCTGGTCTAAAGATCAGACCATTTACAGTTTCTCAAAATATCAATGCGCCAAAACACACCTGCTTTTTTAGACCAGAACGCCTATGGGCGCACATTTGAGCGCAAATGCATTTGCTATTTAAACAGCATGGCACAACACCTCAAAATGACCCTTGTGCCAAGCTAAAAGTAGCAAAAGAGTATTGCGCCGCGCCTTGCGTCACATTGCGCCGGCTGTATCATAGGGCCCGAAGTGTCTTGAAAAACATCTAGTAAAATAGTATGTACTGTCATCATGGCAAAAATAAAATAAATCAGTTATAAATGAGTTATTAAAACTCATGTGTGCAAATGTGTTGAAAAAAATCTCTTTTAAACAGGAGGGGGAAATTTGGGGAAATATAAAATAATAAAAATTCAATGACTTCAACTGTATATTAAAAATTCAAATTTTTAAACATGATAGTTTTAAATACCTTATTTCTTTTGCAAAACGACAGAACATTATTCTCATACAACATTTTTGACATTATTTATTTGATAATTTAGTTTTTAAAAATCACTAACCTATTATACTTAAGAATAAACAATAACCCACAGTGTTGTTTTATTATATTCTTCTCTCTGTGCTTATACTACATCATATTCTAAGCCGTGAAGTGCTTTAAAATAAGCATTTTATTCAATGTTTGATGTAATCTCAACCGAAACACAGAGAGAGGGCAGGACATAATGTAGCCCCCTCCCATTTTTTACAAAGCAGCCAATAGCGTTTTGTTTTATCACCGCTCTGCCAGTGAGAATGGTTGAGCTCAGACGCATCAAATGTGAAGCAAATGAAATGCATCTTGAAAGAGGCGGGGCATGTCAGAAACAAGAGAGCTATTGATTGGTTATGATTAGATGAGATACTGAAGTACAAACTTTACATGTTTATACCAGTTTTATATCTTCTAAATGTGAATTTTGTCACTGTTATGGAGCAAACTAGCTTTTAGATATCTTAAAAACGAATAATACTAACATCTTTGAAACTTTCATTTATCTTCATGGGACCTTTAAACTACACAACAGCACATTGTTGTGCTATATTATTCGATTCATTTTTAATAAAAACAACCAAGCACAAACCCTCAACAGAAAATGCAGTAGCCTCATTAGGTTGAGTTTTAAGGAAGCAGAGGTTAAAGACGCTTTTCCTCTGATTCAGCTTGTCTGTTTCAGCACAACTCCAGGGGAAATGAGCACAAGACACAAGATCAAGCTGAAGATCTGCCATTTGTGTGTGTGTGTGCATGTGAAATCTGAATTATTGGTCTCTAAAAGAGATTATTGGGAGATTTAGAGCCATTTAAAATGACATTTATAGGCTTAACTAGGTTACCTTTGCAAGTTAGAGTAATTAAGCGAATCATTGTATAACAGTAGTTTGTTCTGTAGACAATGGAATAAAATATTCATTAAGGGGGCTCATAATATTGACCATTATATGGTTTTTAAAAATCTAAAAACTGCTTTTATTGTAGCCGAAATAAAACAAATAACACTTTCTTCAGAAAAAAAGGAAATACTGTGAAAAAGTCTTTTAAACATCATTTGGGAAATATTTAAAAAAGGAAAAAGGCTAGTGATTTTGACTTCAACTTTAAATATTTTGTACCCCTAATACTATAGTAGGGAAATACTGGTATTTTAAAAATATAAACTGCAGAATGGTTGGGTTTTGTGATAGCGTTGTTGCGGTAGGTGAATTAAATGTTTAGTTTATACAGCATTAAAATCATTATGTCTAAAGAAAATCCCTGTAAAACATGAAAACTGAGTGGGTTTGTGTGCATCTGTGTGTGTGTGTGAGCTCTGACCTGTATGTGTGAGCTGCAGTCGCGGTGTGTTTTGGTTTCCAGCATTACAGTGGAGCAGAGAGAGCAGCAGGAGACTGAAGAGTCCTGTCCTCCACAATCCCACAATCCTCATCTCCAGCTTCCTGACGTATGATGGCTCAGAGAAGGTTTCCTGTCACATCACCTTACTAATGCTGTGGACAAACAACAGACAAATATGAGCTCTCTTTTTTCTTTTCTTTTTTTAAGATCAGATACAATACAATGCTGGGATAAACTGAAAAAAATAAAATAAAATAAAATAATATAATTATTTTAAAAAATAATAACAATAAAATATAATTAAATTAAAAATTTAGTTAAATTGTATTTTGAATGGTAATAAATATGCAAAAACAACTAATGTATATTAATTTACATGCATTTTATTTTTATTGATAAGAAATATCAACTTCCGTAATATAATATAATAATATAATATAATATCATATCATATCATATCATATCATATCATATCATATCATATAATACAACAAAATGTAATATAATACATTATAATATAATATAATATAACAAAATATAATGTAAAAAATATAATGTAATACATAATAATATAATATAATATAATATAATATAATATAATATAATATAATATAATATAATGAGCCTAAAAATCTAAGTACTTATAAGAAAACAATTTACATTAAATTATACATTTAATTTTAACATATAATCATAAAATGAAAAGCTGCTTATTATGTCGTATACATCCTTTAAAAATATTTATTTTAAAAATATATATTAACATGATGATTACATAACATTATTACATTAATATTATTTATTATTTATTAATAAAATTTATTTTATTATTTAGCAATGATTACATTATAGTCCTTGCATCATGTTAATATAAAAAAGACAAAGTATAACATTCTAAATTAAATGATTCTAATTGACACGTCCAAGAAATGGCTTCACATCTAATATGCTGGATGAAAAAATTTCTCAATGAATCACCTCTATCATGAATCAGCATATAAAGATCGCTTGTTTCCGTCACTCCGGGAGTCTGAATAGCCCGATTATGTTGCAGAAGCGGCGTAATGAGCTTATATTCTGAGCGTCTGAATACGGCGACAGAGGAAGACGATCTTCATTTTGCATGTGTTTGAGCAGGAGCTGTTCAATCGTCCCCCAGGGGTCCCTCGCTCGTCTGAGAGCCGCCGCACACAATACCCTCATCATGGGAAAAAGCCTCCACACAAAACCTGCTGCTCCGACAATTGTTGGCCTTTCTATAGTTCTATAGTTACGAAAGTTAGTAGCGGATAAATGAAATCCTTTGCTGAACTCCTGCGTGTGCTTCAGCTAACACTTGCCAACTTGGTCACTGTTAAATAAGCAATAGAACTAAAATCAGATTTTCCATAGCCAATTCCACTACTTGTCTGACTCTGATACAAATTTTATTTTAGAAACATCATGGGGTCAAATTTACCCAGGGGTTTTTCTTTAAATGTACATTTTTTAATAATACAACCAAATCTTCTAGTCAGTGACCTAAAACTGTGTCATTTACATCCTCCTGTTGTTAAGGGATGCTTTAGATACAACCAAATTAAAACATGAGACATTTATACCTGTTAAATTTACCTACATAATGCCTCTATTTTTATGACGCTCCTCACATCATTAAATATAGTACACGCAACAAGATTCCAGCGACAAGCAATATGACTGTGACACGACAGAAACATTTGAATACCAGCCACTTTCATTCAAATTAAACTTATTTTGACATTATTAATAGGCTATTGATTGACATGTTGTTGGTTTGCACTGAGTCACAGTTCTGGCTTTCATTTTTGAACCGTTTGCTAATTATTTTATTTTGCAAAAATTCTGAGGTGAACTATCTGCTGCTGCTTTCAGTAGCATGGCAATACATGGGACGTGTATTTGTATTTAAACTCACACTAGAAGGATGTAACACTGAACAAAGCACTAATCAGTACCTGAGGTGATTATTGTTATAATTATTTTGGCGTCGCAGAAATAAAAAGCATTTCTAAAATAAAAATTTTGCAGTCGCAGATGGTTGAGAAAAACTCCTTTTAATATGGAAAAGATGGCGTTTATTGTGTGACGTGGCATTGCATCGAGTGTTGTTGGGACACAGTGTAACGGGTAAAGTACACCCATCATCATACCTGCCAGCATTCCGATCATAAAATTTGGAAGATTTTATCTGGGGGTTGCGCGCTAAGTGGAGAGCCGGGGGGGGGGGGGGGGGGGGGGGGGGGGGTGGGGGGGTGTGGGGGGTTGGGTGGTGTGTGAACTGAAGAGTGGGAAGGACTTAACCAAAATGCTACCCGGACTGTACCAAAAAGCAGAAAAGCGTGGGGGGAAGGGGGAGTTATAGAGCGGGGGTCTGAAAATGCGGAAGATTCCCGGTAAAAACGGGAGTGTTTGCAGATATGCCCATCAAATTGTAACCTGTAACTACTGACATCCACAGTGTTTGTTCTGTCCTACTATGGAAGTCAATGCTTACACATTTCTAGTGTTCTTAAATATGTCTTCTTTTGTGCTCAACAGAACAAAACTAAACTCATACCTAAAGGATGAGCAAATGATGACATCAGTTTCATTTTCGGGTGAACTATGCCTTTATTGAAACTTCTGACAACAATAATTAGGATTTTCTTATTTCATGCCTCAGCAACAGTGAGTCAAAGTGTATTGAATAAATCCCTTGTAAAGTATATCAAGTCAATGTCTGCTAAAGTTTCAGATGGTGGTAATTAAAAAATTATATAAGAGATTAATTCATTTATTTTATTTTGGCTTGATCTCTGATCAGAATAAATCGTCGAAATTAAGACTGCTGTATGCTGTATCTTACTAATTTCTTTTTGAAAACATGTAAAACTTCAAGCGATTGCCAAAAAAAGATATAATGAAAACCTCCCACATGCAGAATCATAAATTTAATGTTAAAAACAACATGGAGTGAGGTTTGAAAAAAACAAAGATCGATATTTGTAAAACATTTTAGAGTTAATGCAAAACTTTTCATGTTTTCCAGTTGCTGTATGTAAATCTGTCTCCATCTTTAGACTCTGGACTTGTTAAATCAACCCAGGCTCACTCTGAAAATGTAGACCCTCAGACGTTTCTGGAGACTGTGAAATACGTCCCGGGAGGTACGTATTTTTGCAGTTTTCGTTTTCCCGAATCCGCGAGAGGCTGCTGTGTACGTTTTTTCTAATGTCAAATGTCTCTTGCGAGTGCCATTCGCGCCCGCGCTGTTCTCGCTTGAAATGCAGCCATACGTACCTCTGGCTACATAATTCGCGGTCTCTAGAAATGTCCACGGGAGTATGTTTTCCGAATGAGCATGTGTTGTGTTAAATGCTCTGTTGGCACATTTTTTATTATAAACTTAAAGCATCAGTGCAATTTATTGACAACATTTGGACAAATTAAATCAAACAAAAAAATGACTGAACATTTGGCAAGATCAGCTTAGAACTCAATATATGGGACAAATCAATTAGGCCCAATAAACAGGACATCCCAGCCAATATGGGACAACCCTAGATACTAGCGATTCAAATATTTCTTCATTAAGATGTGCTACCTACTTTTTGAAGAAGTCTATCAATCTGACAAGGTAGGTCAAATCGACAGAACACTGGCCAAAATGGGACAGTTGACAATCCTATAGCTAGCATGCACAAAGTTTGTGGGTTGTGTTGATGGTGTGTTTTTGTGGATTGACCTCTCAAAGAAAAGGAAACACAGATCAGGGCAGATGATTAGCCATGGGAACTGAACTGGAAACAATGCTGCTTCCTGATCCATGAGAAGCCCATTCTCGGCACTCCACTGTGAGTTCAACACACCACTCACATACTTTAGGTTTCTTCAGGAGCATCTGTTATGGGTGACTCCTGTTTTGTACTATTTGTCGAAGAGTTTGTGCAGATAATTTATTCTGATAAAAGATTACATCCACAGCAGGGGTTTTTAACCATCATTTAGGGCTATCCATCATTTAGGGCGGGGCTATCAGTCCTTTAGGGTGAGGCTATCGGTCCTTTAGGGCGGGGCTATCAATCATTTAGGGCAGGGCTATCAGTCCCTTAGGATGAGGCTATTAGTCCTTTGGGCAGGGCTATCCATAATTTAGGGCAGTGTTATCAGTCCTCTCGGGTAGGGCAATTTATCATTTAGGGTGGGGCTATCAGTCCTTTAGAGCGGAGCTATCAGGGCATGTTCTTGCTCCAGCACAGCTTTTGTCCATTTGTGAATCTTTCCCAATTTTGTTAGCAACACCCATCTTCTAATGATCCAATTGGCTCCAAAAGACCAAATATTGCACCGCCCTTAATTTTTTCTAATTTTAGAGCCATTTTAATAGGACATAGGTCAGGATATTGGAGAAAAAACAACAATCTTAACTTCCTATTCATGCTGACTTTAAAGGGAACCCTGGATATTGAGGCTTCTATGGTTTAATTAATATAATGGTGTCTCTTACTGAAACATGTTGTCACATAACCAGCGATCGTTCGCCAGAGATCGCTGGTTCTCACACGAATACCATGGACTACATATACATACATTCTCTCTGGTCACACTCACGCCTGCTCATTCATCTAGACTGATTACACTCGCAACACCTGAGGACTATCAGAGACTCATAACACACCCTACATAAGCCACTCATTCACCCATCCTGTTTGCCGAGTCTTGTTAATTTGTTGATGACATTACAACGCGTTTCTCCCTGTCTTGTTTCTCCTTGTTTAGACCCAGTCTTGCTTATCCTTGTTATCCTGTTTAGCTGCCTGCCTTACGACCTATAGCCTGTTATATGATTATGATTCTGGATTTGCCTGCATACACTTGTTTACATCTGATTTGACCATTGCTTGCCTGACGCTGAATAAACCTGCATATTGGATCTTACCTCCAGTTGTTGTGTCATCCCCCGCCGTTACACATGTAGTGGACAACCAATGCAAGAGTCAAAGGGATGATTAGGCACTTTCCAATTTTTTTAGGATCAACTTGGGTAAGATTCCAAGTGAGCCGAATATTACCACAAACATGGCACTACACACTGCTGATCAACTGACCCTTTGCTAAGCCACACCCCAAAACCGTCACACATCAATCATGGTTTAGCAACCAGGAGGTCTGTCAAGCTTTCGAGCAAGGAAAACAAGCCAAAGCATTGTGCATATGGATTGTGCAAATCTGACACCAGGTATCCTAAAAGTTTGGACGGGGTGGTGGAATTTTTTCCCTTTTCAAAACCAAAAACCCAAGGGAAGAAATGCCAGCATGAATCAAGCTCTGTAAGAGGCACTAAAGAAGCGGAGTTAAGTTGATTTTGTTTTCGATATTGCTGACACATTCTGTGATAGACGGCAATAACTCACTCACCTCTTGCCCTAAAAAGATCTAAACTGGGTTTCCTACAAACATACAAAAAAGATTATGTTTCACAGCTGTCTTTTTCCTTTTTATTCACTTGATATTATGAACACTGCTCCGTTTAAGCCCTCGCCATAGAAGTCATACTAATAGCAGTCATATCTGTTTCAAGCTACGGATACATATCAACAGAACAAAACTGAGATATGATCACAAACTTAGCACTTGCGATCAATATACTTCACCCGCAGCTGTTTTTCAGTCATTTATAACCCTCATGTCCATGTCAGAGCTACCTTTGTTTCTATCGGTCTTTTGGAGATTCAGTCGTTGGTCTGATTAATATTTGCTGGTAGGGAAAATCTATTTGTTTACTTCTGCTATTTATACTTTGATTTGCATTTCGATTTATTTATTTTTTCCACTGAAAATTAGAATAGAAATGAAAATAGAATAGAAAACGAGGAGTGGGGGTAAGGGGAAAGGCTAAGGGGTAGAATTGGGATTGGGCCTAAATAGTCGGTTAAAATTGCTGTGCTTTTCCACGACAAATTACTGTGATGTTTCAAAGAGCCAAAATGTGAATAAATGCCAGGTAGAAATAAAGCAGGTCAATATGCTGTTTAGAAACAAGTGTGTTGTCAGTCATTTTCTCTGTGAATTACCAGCATTTTGGAAATAATTGAAAACTTTAGTGTGTATGCAGAGCAATTTTTAGATGAACATGCCATTTCAATTCATCTGGATTGGTGTAGATGTAGTCACAGTTTTCCAACATTTACAAGAATTTCAACCAAAAGCCTTCATCAGCAGAAAGAAACTAAATACTAGACTGTTAAATATGTCCGTTAAATTAATAATTTCTGTATTTTGCATTTTACATTTGCAATTTTCCCATTTATTGTACAGTTATGAATTGCATTACAGGACGTTTATCTCTGTTCTGCCAAATTCTGATGTTGTTAATTAAATGTAGTTTAATAGTGACTTTTGAAAGTGAAGTTTATTAACATTTCAATAGTTTGAAACAAAATAATGTATAAGAAATCATTCATTCATTACAGCGGAATGAACCGCCAACTTATAAGCATTTGTTTTATGCAAAAGATGCCCTTCCAGCCACAATCCATCTCTGGGAAACCCATACACACTCATTCACATACATACATACACTACGGACAATTTAGCCTACCCAATTCACCTGTACCTTATGTCTTTGGACTGTGGGGGAAACTGGAGCACCCGGAGGAAACCCACGCGAACACAGGGAGAACATGCAAACTCCACACAGAAATGGCAAATGACCCAGCCGAGGCTCGAACCAGTGACCTTCTTGCTGTGAGACGACAACACTACCTACTGCACCACTGCATTGCCTATAAGAAATCATTTATGGAGAATTAAGTCTGTAAAATACATGCAGGTAGTTCATTACCAGGTGTTTGTACTGTAATTTAAAACACCAACTAAGCCAATATATCACTTCAAACTATAAAAAATCTCAATAAAAGTGACTTTTTATCACTTTTTGACATCAACAGTTGCTGGTGAAACATAATTCAATTCAATATTCAATCACAAACTACAGAAAACTATACATTTATGTTAATTTTTACCAGAGTAGACTAACCTTTGCTGAGGATTACGTTGTGTGGAAAGAGAACAACACTTGATTCACCCCAAAATGATTTATGGCTAAATTTATGTGCACAACATTTCAGAAGGTATGTTGTATTTATTAGCCATCCGATAGTCCGAATTCATTTCTCCGCTGTATTTAAGCTCTGGGGTTTAGTTTGCGCTCTCCGTCGGCTGTGATTCATTCCCGGCGCTGCTGATATGTGGATTTACAGGTGCTCAAGTGCTCTCATTAGCTGCGTTTGTTGACACAAACCTATTAATCTCAGAAAGAAAACACATCATTCCTGGCCCGACAGCAACTATTCGCGAGCTGTGCAAGGTGGCGACGCTCTGGCAGATACTAATACTGGCATATTTTCACTTGACATCTCTGTTTAGCCGATATGAGTCCAGCTGGGAGAGATTTGAATTATGTCTATTGAAGGTCTCCGGGGTTTTTATGGATTGAGTGGGATTTACTTTCAGTCGTTATTAATGGCTCTTTGGAGACTTGTGACCTATTAAGTGTTTGCTACTTGAGTCAGAATGCTGAAGTCTTACTTCTGACTACTGGAATCAAGTATAGCTTATAGCGAGTTATTCTGAGTAGATAGTACAGATTTACTGCAGAACAAAATAAAAGATAAAGGATGAAATGTGTTTATGCTTTAAAACGAGTAACGCTGTAAGAGCTAGCCAATTGATGTCTACTTGGTGTATGATTACATTAAAAAAGAAATAAAGTAATAAAATACAATTTTTATAATTAATCAAAATAAATAACAAATAAATAAATAAAATGTATGTGTTTTTAGATAAAAATGCCATTTTCAAATTTATCTGGAATAGTGTAGATTAGCCAGTTTCTCAACATAAAAAAAAACAATAATATTAATAAAATAAAATAGAAAAATAAATAAAAAATAATAATTATTAAATAAAATGTGTATGTGTTTTTAGATGAAAATGCCATTTTTAAATTCATCTGAATTAGTGTAGACATAGTTAAAGTTTCTCAACATAAAAATAAAAATATATATAATAAAATAAAATAATTAAATTCAATGATAAAGTAGTTTTTAATTAAATGAAATGACATGATTAAAATAAATTTGTTTTTCATTACGATTTTGCTTAAACCACCAACTAGACATTTTTATTCATCCACTGTATCAATATTGTTCTGTTTCATGTATCATATATGATACAAAAACAAATACTAGTAAATTTTCAATAAACCATATAAAAAAGGAAAATCTCCTTGCAAATTTTGTTTTGTTTATTAACAAATGTTGAAATTCTTGAACATGTACCCGGGGCTGAACTATTGTCACAATCATCAGTGATCTATTCCAAACAAATCGCTGGAAAACTACAAATCTGCCACCAAAGGAACTACAAATCCTGTCATGCACCACACTCTCACACCTGTTCCAGTTTTCCGCTGATTGCAAACACACACAGCTAAAACTATTCAACTGATTCAAGGACAATATAAACAGCGCACACATAGAAATCTTGGCTGAGTCTTGCTTATCTGTTAGTGTAACATTTCTAAGAATTCTTTGTCTAATCTATCCTGTGTTTTGATCCTCGCTTTGTCCTCCGATTGTAATCGATACTTTGCTGCCTTTACCGACCACTCCTCTGTTTTTGGACCACGACTTTGGATTGCTCTGCATGTACCTGTTTGACCCTGTTGACCATTGCCTGCCTGACCATTCTCGTAATAAACTTCACATGTAATTATTATTATTATTATTATTATTATTATTTCACGATTTCTACTAACAGAAGTACTCAGGTACAATGATTTGAGCCAAACTATTTATAAAAAATTTAAATAACAATATAAACTGGACATCCAGCGTACTCCAGCCTTCGGCACCTCGATTGCAGCTCTGCACAGGAAGTTTGGGCAGAGGAGAAATGGTCGTGCCCAACAGAGCCTGGTTTCTCAGATGTTTCGCAGAAAGTTTTTATTTGTATTCTTTTGCTTTTGTCAATTGTTGAAGTTTGTTTCTCGCCACTACCTTGCTTTTGGACATGTAGAGCGGCACATCGATTAATTTGCTCTTTAGTTTTTGGACTTTCAGCATTGAAAATTAAACCACACTGAACTGAACTAAACTGAACTTCAACTAAAAAATTGACTGACAGTTTCAATTTACTAGAACTTCTATGTTAAGCTGGTTTGACAGAATCTACATTGTAGAAGCGCTATAGAAATAAAGATGAATTGAATTGAATATAAAGTTTGTTTCTTTTCTTTTAGAAATGAAACCAAAGATTAATTAATTATGTCTCGTTTTACTTTCAAGCAAGCATTTTTATCTCCAAATGTTTTTTAAAGTTTAAAAGTGGTGTAGTCATTTTTATCAAGCTTAAATTTCCTTTGAAAGTTTCTTTCATGCTCATATTATAAGGCTATCATTTATGATAGACGTGCACTATTATTAAAAACTCTTTCAGAAAATTTCTTGTGCTCAAGATCAAAGCGTCAGCCAAATATATCAACGTAAAGCAATATAAATACTTCACTGATGCAACACCAAAGAAACGCAGACGTGCAGTAAATCAAACCTGTTTCCGACAACAGTACGTCATTAAATTTTTCAATATGAGGAAAGACAACAAACAAACGCAACCTGTGGGAAAACCATCAAGCCTTTGGAAGAGGAAGTCGTTGATACTAACTCACTTCCAGGCAACAGAAACCACACAACGTGCAGAACCAGAGAAATGGCAGCTCACTTCGGATGTTCAGCCGGTTTCCTTGAATGCCTCTACAATAGTAAGAATGATAAAAAACGAGAGCCATGCTCAAAAGCTGACCTTATTTACATCCCTCGCTGGAAAAAGCTGGATGAGTGACTTCAGACTTTGTCTTACCAGGACACTTTTCCGTCTGGACCTCACAAGTCAAGCACACGCAGGCTTCTTTAGTTCTTAAAGAAAGAAAAACCTTAGAAATAAAGATCACTGCAGGACGACATGGGGTGATTTTGTCAATGGATGAAGACTCTCTCTTCCTCTTGAGTATACAAGGACTGGCAGGGAGTCTTTCACTCAAATCTCTGATCCAATCCAGCCAAAAACATCACTTAAGGATCTTTCAACAGTTTCTGCATTTACACACCAATTATGGCGCCAAATGGAATTTAAAGGCACAAGGTGTATGATTTCATTCATTAAAACATCCAAAAACCACACTACAACAGTTTTATTTAGTTTTAAGCTGACTCCCAAATGTTTTGAAAAATGTTATGTCCAGAAAAATAAGCAGTTGTTAAATAGAAAACCGGATTGTGTCCTGTGTCTCTATGCTAATAATGTTATCATGTTTTTAATTGTAGAAAGCAGGTAAATAACAAAGATGCTTTAATATGTTGTGTTTTTTATTAGACTACACAGATCAGTATTATAACAGCAGTGTTAATTTTGACAACAAAGTTTTTATTTAGTCTTAGTCTTTTTTTAGCTTTAGTCATATTTTAGTCTTCTGAATCACTTTAGTATTAGTATAGTTTTAGTCAACTTAATTTCATAAGATTGTAGTCAAGCAAGTCTACTCTAGATTTTGTTAACTAAGATATATTTGGATTTAATTAAGTTTAATTAAAATATTGTACACATTTATTTATTCAAAATATTATAGCTTAAAATTAAATAATATCTCATTATATACCTCAAATAATCATCATCATGCATCACAAACCAATTTCCAGAAAAGGTCCCAGACTCGCATTTTGTGTAATTTTTATTAGTAAAAAAAAAAAGTCAGTATATTTTTATTATGGTTGTCGTCATCATTACTTAATTTTTATTTAGTTTTCATCTCGTTTTTGTTGGTAGATACATGTTTGTCATGACAATTTAACGTCAACAAAATTAACACTCTATAATAGAGCTATGAACCTACACTGGTCTCACGGTTCGGTTCGGTTACAATTATCATGCCATCGATTCGGTTTAATTCGATATCTCAGAGCATTTACAATGCTTTCTATACAAAGTTTTATATTTTCTTCACAGCACGGCAATTCTTGTATTAAAATGTATAAATATGTTTGTATTTATACTATTTGTAATACAATTTTGTCCTTTAATACAAACAGTCAGATATATAAACTGTATCTTTAAACAACACAAGCATTTATAGCAATTAAACATACTGTATATAAATATCCAGCTCGCTTTGTGAGCCTTGTCTACCAAGTTCTTACACCTCTTTTACTGGTCACACGCTCAACAGAAAGGGCTGCGATTGGTTCTCATATGCTGTTGCTCTTCACAGATGAGTGATACTGATAAATGGCAGTGGCAGGTATCAATGCAGGTCAAATGGGCCACAGTGAGATAGAAAGAGAGAAATGGAGTTTACTTTCATTTTCTCAATCGCAGTGAAATAGGGTCTTCTGCTGTAAGTGTCAGTCAAAGACTGTCCAGCAAACACACACAGTGAAATCGTGCACAGCTTCTGCATTTTTAAGTAGTTGGAGTGTTGTAAATACCCCCGCTTGCCTCCCTTACTACAGTGACATAGCGCATATGAGATAAATGATGTCAGTATATAATAACCGGTTATGATTATTACTGAACCGATACTGAATTTTCTGCGTCTGCATCACGGTGCACCGAAGACAAAAAAAAAATTTGACACCCCTACTGTATAACAGAAGCCTGAAATGTATTTAGTCTGATAAAACAGCACTGCTTCTTCTCCACATGATCACAAGCTTATGAAATGGTGTCATAATAAAAGTTCTGCTGCTTTTATGCCTCGTCGCGCTCATCTCTTTTTAGCAATTACTTCAGTGCTCTTGTTTCACTTTGACAGCTGTCAGGCTTTTTACTTTAGCTCACTCATCAACATGATTTCTGCAGGAGTCTTGTAGGATGTAATAAAGACCACAACTCCCATAATTCCACACACAGTCACTCTGCCATCAAAATATGCCTTTGTTTGCAATGAATTAAATGAAAATAATTACACACTGCGCTATTAATTTGTTCATATTAAACAATACAAAATTTCAAAGTAATTGTTACTACGGACATTTATTCATTCATTGTACTTTGTCTTAATCCCTTATTTTATTGGGGGTCACCACAGCGGAATGAATCGCCAACTACTCTAACGAATGTTCTATGCAACGGATGTCCTTCCAGCTGCAACCCAGTACTGGAAAACACCCATACACTCTCATACGCACACACACACACACACTCATACACTATGGCTAATTTTGTTTACCCAATTGGGTAACACTTTATTTAATGATCTATTTGAGTTTTAGTAGACTGTCTGCTTAATGTTGATACTGCTCCTTCAACAGACATTTAACTGACTATAAGCAACTTTGCAAGTGCATGTCAACTTACACTAACCCTAACCCTAACCCCAACCCTAACCCCGACCTACCACTTGTCTACCCACACCTATCACAGTCTACTTATAATCTACTGAGAATTGGTTGACATGTAGATGCAATGTAACTTAAATTCAACAAACATTAGCATTAAAATAAAGTGTGACCCCAACGGACCTATAATGCATGTCTTTGGACTGTGGGGAAAACCAGAGCACCTGGAGGAAACCCACACCAACACAGGGAGAACATGCAAACTCCACAGAGAAATGCCAACTGGTCCGACTGGTATTCGAAGCAGCAACCTTCTTGTTGTGGGGCAACACTGCTACCACTAAGCCATGTGACGCCATAACTAAAGACATATTTACGCAAAATTTAATATTAAAAATTTTTAGATTATTTAAATTTTCTTGTGTTTTATGAAAAGACAGTCACATTGTTGTCAATCTCCACTCATATGGATCAGTGAAAATGACCAAAATTGCTGTGTTATTTATGACAGGCTAGTAGGCAGCAATGTCACTTTGTAAACAAACACTATGGACCTGCACACCTACTAGTTGATTTGACTGAGAAGCTTGCTTCTATAGGCTGAACATACTCAAATACTACAACATCAGTTTTCATATATTCACATTTTTTATACCTTACGTGGAAATGATAATGGTATCACTTTGGAAATTGTTTAAAATACATTTTTAAAGGTTTGCAAACACATATTATGGAGTAAATATACATTAAATCTTTTTATCATTATTAAAAGGCTATACTGAGTAATTGATGTTGCACAGTCACAGTTCTTTCTTTCATTTTAAACTGCTAGTTATTTTATTTTCAAGATCTGATCTGCTGCTGCTTTCAGAGCTGTATGGAAATAAATGTCATGCATAATGGTATATAAACTCAAAAATTGGTAGCATTTAACTCTGAAAAAAGCTCATAATCAGTACCTGAGGTGATCATTGTTATATTAGTATATGCTGTTTTTCTGCTGCGACGTCACAAAGAAAGCATTTCTAAAATAGAAGTTTTGAGCATCGTCATCACAGATAGTTAAGGCAAAAACTCCTTTTAACATGGAAAAGGAAACAGCTACTTTTCTGACAATAGTTGAAACCAGAATTTTACATACACTCTAAAAGAAGGAACATAACAATTAAAAAAAAAAAGGTCTGATGGTAAATCATACTAAACGTTTACTATTTTAGGTCCGTTAGGATTACCTAAATGATTTACTTTTGCTAAATGCCAGAATAATGAGAGTATTGTTTTTAGAGAATTTGTTTTTATCAATTTCTAGACAGTTAAAAGTTTACAAATATTTCCTTGGTATTTTTTTAGCTTTGCTTTTAAACTGTATAACTTTAATCAAATGTTTTGGGTATCCTTTCACAAGCTTCTCACAATAGTTTGAAGGATTTTTGGCCCATTCCTCCTGACAGAACTGGTGTAACTGAGTCAGATTTGTAGGCTTGCTTGCACAAGCTTTTTCAACTCTGCCCACACATTTTCTATAGGATTGAGATCAGGGCTTTGTGATGGCCACTCCAAAACATTCGCTCTGTTGTCCTTAAAGCACATTTAAACTAATTTGGCAGTATGCTTAGAGTCATGGTCTGTTTGGAAGACTCATTTGTAGCCAAGTTTGAATTTCCAGGCTGATATCTTGAGATGTTGCTTCAGTATTTGTACATAATGTTTTTTCTTCATGATGCCATCTACGCTGTGAAGTGGACCAGTCCCTCCTGCAGCAAAACAGCCCCACATGATGCTGCCACCCCCATACTTTATAGTTGGGATGGTGGTCCTAGGCTTGTAAGCTTTCCCCTTTGTCCTCTAAATGTAACACTGGTCATTATGGCCAAATTGTTCAATCTTAATTTGATAATCCTAATTTACCTAAGAGAAAAAGTTCAGTAACGTTAACATCCAACTTTTTTTTAAATAGTTATGTGCCTTTTTATAAAGTGTATGTAAACTTTTGGTTACAACTGTATAAAACACGTATGTCTCATGAGTTAGAATTACTGTATATATCCAACATACTATATAAATCCATTAGTATGAATGGTACAGTCACACATTAGCATCATTAGACTCATTATATCAGCTCCACTTAGTTACATTCAACTCTAATAAAAGTGAATTCCAAAATGAGCAGCCAAACATGCAGTTGTACAAAGAGAGATGCAGAAAATTACGTATTCATTGAAATAGTTAAAGTGAATAAAAGGGGCCGCTCAGCACATTACGCTTCACGGCAAGCTGTGAAAAGACAACAGTGTGTTCAACCAGCCGAAAAACAAGCAAAACAGCCTTCGTTTAACACAGACAAAGACACCAGTCAAGGCGGTGAGACACGCATTAACAGCAAGCGCATGCAAAATCAGCCCCATTCTCTCCCATTCAGCTCATTTTCCACAATTCATTAAACTTTTTATAATGCTAAACCTTGCAATTTCCAGAAACAACAGCCCAAAGGTTTCATATTCATCAATGAGAAGTATACTAATGGCGCTCATCCAGTGTCCATCATTCCCGTGGGAGATTAATACAAACCAAACCATAGGATTTAGTGGTAAAAGAGGATAGTTTACATGAAAGCCTCTGCCTTGCTTTTTTTGTGGAGCTCATTAGAAAGATTTGAGGTTTTTAGGGTGGATTACAGTTTCTCTGTTACATAATATGGAGCAAATGAATGGCAAATGTGGTGAGTGTTCCAGGCGGGACGGTTATCGGAGGATTTTAAATGGTTGCAAATGATGTAAAGACAAAAAAGTACAATCTGCTTTTATTAAAAGTCATTTGTCTGTTTGTTATGATGTGCATTAAGCTGAATAATATTGAATATAAATTGGAGATTAAGCAGAAAGTCATTCATAAAGCTCTGTGTGGTCGTTTAATATGAATGCTAGCTTTTATATAGACTGCTAACTTATGAACTCATTGTCAAAGTATCAAAACCTGGAGGAAATCCAAATCCTGAAGAACAAAATGGATGAAATTGGGTGTATTTGTGATCATATCAAGCTTAATTTATTTTATTTGGGTATTTTAGTTCAACTACAACTACTTCTGGTTTACTAGACATGAAATTTTGGCTATTAATTTGTGCTGTTATTACTATAATGTCATTAATAAATTTGATATATTAATATAACTTTGCTAAATGTTTGATCATTTATTTTCCTTTGGCTTAGTCTCCATTTCAGAGGTCGCCACAGCGGAATGAACCGGCAACTATTCCAGCATGTTTTACACAGTGGATGACCATCCAGCCATAACGAAGTACTGGGAAAGACCCATACACTCTTACATTTACACATACACAATCATACGCTACGGCCAATTTAGTTTATTTAATTCACCTACAGTATAGAGCAAGTGTGGGGGAAACCAGAGCAACTGGAAGAAACCCACACGAATACGGGAAGAATATGCAAACTCCACACAGGAATGCCAACTGAGCCAGCCGGGATGCAAACCAGCAACCTTCTTGCTTTGAGGCGACAGTGCTAACCACTGAGCCACCGTGCCACCACTATGCTAAACAAATCACAAAAAATAATTAATGAATAAAAATAAATAATAAATGAACAAAACTAATTTATTTAATACAAAGTCAGCACTCTTTGAGACATCAGGGCTAAAATGAAATGAACATGGTTCATTCGGTCATGGAAAACCTGGAAAAGTCATTGAATTTTGACATGTAATTTTTTTAGGCATGGAAAGGTTTTGGAAAAACAGAAAAACCCACAAAGCTTTGGAAAAGTAATGGAAATTAGTTTAACAAATATTTGTAAACTTGAATATAGATTAGTTGTCTTTACTTATTTTCGTCCTTTGGCCAAAAACTTTCATTCATTCATTCATTCATTCATTCATTCATTCATACATTCATTCATTCATTCATTTATTCATTCATTCATTCATTCCTTCATTTTCCTTCGGCTTAGTCACAATTTCAGAGGTGGCACAGCAGGAAAGGAGTGCTATGTGTAAGCATTATCTTAATAAATAATACATACAAAAGATATAAAAAAGAAAGATTGTTGTGTGTTTATGATGTGCTATAATGCATTTAAACCTCCAATGTTTTTTGTATTATTATCTACCATGTATACATAAATATTACATTATACATTAGGTCATTAAAATTTACTTGAATATCCTGGAAAAATCCTAGGATAATGAATGAAAAAAATTATAAAATCAAATCAATTAAATACAAATACTAATAACATTATTAAATGAGATACATTAATAATAATAATAACAAAAAAAAAACATAACCACTGCATAGGCCATAAACGTGCTAAAAATAAATAAAAACATAATACAATTATTAAAAAAAAAATTATAAATTGATCAACTAAAAACTTGCTATTTAAAAGAAAAAAAAATTCTGGGACATATGGTAAGTGCAAAAAAACTAAATTTCTATGTAGCTATGAATAAAAGAGTATTCTAAATGAAATGTAAATATAAAAATAAATATTAAAAACTGACAAAGTAATAATAATATAATGTTAATAATAATGAATAATAATAATAATAATAATAATCAACTACTGGGACATAAAAGTGGTCTGTTTTTTTAAACATCTATTTTTAGTACATTTAAAACAAGTTCACAACAGTAGCATTTCAGCTAAAGCCATAATAATAATTATATATATATATATATATATATATATATATATATATATATATATATATATATATATATATATATATATATATATATATATATATATATATATATATATACAACATATACAGTGGGGGAAACAAGTATTCAACATGCCAAAATTTTTCTCAGAAAACATATTTTTAAGGTGGCGTTGGCACCTTAAAGACGCCTCTGATAAGGTGAGTGAAGTCATTGACTTCAGAGTAGTGTAAAAATCTTGATGGTTCTGTGGGTCTCGTCTAATCTGATCTTTAATTCGTATTTTTATTGGATTCAGGTCAGGTGATTGGCTGGGCCATTCTACAGCTTGATTTTCTTTCTCTGAAAGCATTTGAGAGTTTCCTTGGCTGTGTTTTGGATCATTGTCTTGCTGAAATATCCACTCTGGTTTCATCTTTATCACCATGATAATAAAGATGTTGGACTGAAGCAGCTAATATTTATTTACAATGAGGAAGGGCAGAGGGTTGCTGAAGAACTACTGAGAGATTTCAGCTGCTGTCTGGACTTGCCAGGACCTCCCTTTCCTTATGTGTTCAATACTTTTTTTCCTGTGTCATTTCAAGTTATTACAAATAATTTAATTCTTTAGGTTTTCTTTGCCTATATGGATTTCTTTAATTGTTACCAACATCTGGTCAAATTTTCAAGTCAACAGCACCATTAGAAATATGTTTACAGACAGAAATGACAGAAATGAATGTTGAATACTTATTTTCCCCACTTATTTTTCTAATAAAAACAAAAATTATATAACACTTAAACTGACTGTTGCTAAGGTAATATGTCTTATTTTCATTTAGTCTAATTTAAAACAAATAATTAAACTAATAAAAGTTGTTAAAAAACTTTATAAACCAATTTTCTTTCAATAATCTTACGATAGCCGTTTTAATTTAATTAGTGAGTGCTCAGCTGTGGTTTGTGTTCATGTAGACGTTCAGCTCCACAATCACTCCTCAACAGGCAGTTTTGGAAAGTCTGGTTTGCTTCATAACCAAATAACTGTAAAGACTCGATCTCAACCAAACACACCATTGACTCCCACAGAAACAGTGATCTTGAACATCACGCTCTGCTCCTCAACTCACGATCTGCTTCACAATCCATTATCAACACACTCTCCTTCACATACCACAATGAAGAGAGACAGATGAAGTGTCCGCTTTGTCTGACAGGATCCAGGACTTTAGGCCACTTCTGACTTGAGGAGGGACGTGATGAGGAGCCTTCAAAGGCCAGAAGTTATAATAATATTTAAATCTGTGAAACATCTGCCTCACCTTCTCCAGGGCTCTGCTTTGTCTAATGCACAGCTCTGATGACTAATCTTATATTTACTACACCTCATTGTTTCGTGCTTTAGTGAGTAAATTCCATCAATTCTTCAGGAGTTGACCTGATTCTTTTAACCATTTATCGCCAAGAAACAGGAGAAAGTAAAAAATAACAAATCTGTGTTTTTTTAAGAGTATGAATGTGCAAGGGCTGAACAGTTCATTCATTCATCCTAGCAACCGTATAATGACTAAATAAATAAACAAAACAGAACAAGTCCGAACTGAACAAGCTAGTTTAACCCTTGTGCAGCTCAAATTTACCACTCTTTTGATATGTTCGGTATGAAAACATCCATGAAATTAAACTGCTGTAAAAATGCAACAGATCATTTTTTTCCCTTTTTCGAATAAATCTGTTAATCAACCTTAGTCCTGACCAAAACTACTGAATTGTTTAGAAAATTACAGGATTTTAACTGTTTAATTGCCAAATTCATAAATGATGTCACTGATTTGCTGAAAAAAAAAATCACACAAAAAATGACGTATTTCCAATATAAAAAGTAATTGTGGACTGGATTTTTATTTCTTTTATCACAGTCTTGGACATGTGAGCAATTAGTAACAACATTGGCTTTGATGCATTGTTAGATATTTTATTTCTCTAATTTACTGTTGTTGGCTGTTTTTGCCCCATTGACTTGCATAATTATGACCACATTTGATGGTGCATAAATACACAATCTTTGTTTTTGTTTACTCCATGTAGTTCTGAAAGCTGAGAATCATATTTAGATTTTCTCAAACACATCAAGATAAGTGCACAAAGGTCACTCACACACACTCACATACACACACTTTAATTTGCTGGTACAATGTTTCCTCTAGGATTTTTTTCCAGCTGTGGTGGCAGGTCTTTTACACAAATCTACCAACTACCTATGGCACTATTTCAATGACAAATGGAGAGATGTCGTGAGCGCACAAGTCGAGATCCCATTTATGTAATACGAGCATTTCCTCCGTGCACAAAACGTCTTCCACGCCCCCTCAAATATACGCTTCAAGCGCAGACCTTCTTGTGTGCTCTCAAACAAATGCTCCTAAAGTGTGATTTAGTGCATGTATGCAACGAGTATGTCTATAACATTTATTAGATTTGCTGCGATTATTTATGTTTCCAATAGACCTACAGAGCTGTATTAGGCTAATGCGTCCTGAAGTAAAGTGAAACGGCTATAATCTCCAGTTAAATAAAGTAATTGCAGAACCACAGACCTTTATCTATAAATAAAGTATAATTATGGAAACTTCATCTTAACTGAAAGCTACGTCGTGTTTGCTGGCCTCATGCATCACACACCTGTCTGTCATTCAGTCAGTCTGTCAGCATGTCACATTAAAGGGTTAAACAAATAACGTACAGCACTACTACGGTTACAGAAAAGTTTGCGCTATTATAATTCACTTACCTTTTAATGCGTTTTGGTCCGATTATAACCCGCTATTACAAAAACTACTGAATGTTTTGAATGAGAAGCTATAACGTAGCTGTGGCAGGATGAATTTTGGTGTGGTGCCCCACCATGGAAGAATGAATGTAATGGAAACCATGTGTTATACTCCATATAAAATCCTGAAACTAAGCTTCTTTCTGAAGGGCCTATCTTAATTTTTTAAAAATGCATGGTTTTGCAATCAAAAAAAGTAGTTATAATGGAAATCAATGGGGCATATACAGCCATCAAAAGTAAAAAAATAAAAAAAAAAGTTTAAAAATTAAAGGCAACGTTGTTTCACATGTTGAAAACATTGATAAAGATAAAAAAATAATAAATCCATAATTTCTTTTTATATTGAAAATACATAATTTTCTGTGTTTTTTCACCATACTGACATTTATGAATTTGGCAATTAAAGAGTTAAAATTTGTAATTTTCTAAATAATTGAGTAGTTCTGATCAGGACTGAGGTTGATTAACAGATTTATGTAAAAACAACTTACTTTTTTTTTCAGCTGTTTAATGTAGTGGATGTTTTCATCCCAAAATAACAAAAGGGTAGTCAATTTAATGATATCATTGAATTTAAAAAAATTATTCAAGGTATTTTCTCAAAATATGTGTCTATTCTGGTAGCTGAAAAACAGAAAAAGTTATGACCAAATTAAGACTAAAAATCACCCCAGAGTGAATGAACACATCCCCATCAGTACATAAGAGTTAATGAAAATAAAAACAATCAAGATAACAGAACAAAAGAAAAATAAACCTAAAGAGAACAAAACAAATATATAAAAAAGCATCAGAACAGCAAAAATCAAAACAAAAGAGAAGTAAAAAGAGAACAAAGCAAAAAATAAAACAATAATAACTAGCAAAAAGCAAAACAAAACAAAAAAGAAAACAAAATTAAACTTAAAAAAAAAAATCAAAAAGAGACCAAAACAAAACTAAACAAGAAAGTGAAAAATAAACAAAATAGAGAAATAAAGAATGAAAATAAATAAACAGCATTAAAATTACAAAACAAACAAAACAATAAAAACAAGCAAAATAGGCCAAAACAAAACTTAAGAAGAAAGAGAAGAAACTAAATGGAAAAATTGGAGAAATAAAAAAAATATTGATAAACAAAAACAGAACTAAACAAATTAAAAGAAAACAGAAAAAAACAAAAAAGAAAACTAAACTAAATAACACAAAATAAGTCAAAAGAGACAACGCAAAGCAAAGCTAGGAAAGAAGCATTAGTCTTTCATTATAACCAAAGATAAAATTTTCAAAAAAACATCCTGCAAGTAAAAATCTGAATTATTAATGTCATCTAATTTTTATACCTTCATAAATCTAAATATTGTAAAATAAATAAACTCCATAAAACCAACTATGATATCTTTTTCTAGCCATTCCAAAATCAAATGGCAGTAAAACATTTAAACTATATATTTTAATTTCTTGATAATACAGCGCTGAGAAATAAGTTGTATATCAAGACTACATGTCTTCACATACTGTCAAGGGGAAATAAATTACTGCCTTGTTATCCGCAGGAAGTTTCTGCTTCTTCTCGGCATCCAAAAAAGCTCAAAAAGTAAATTGCGCACAACATGGAACAATTTATGCTCGGTTAATCTACAATTGTCTGGTGGGGGCCATTTAGAGCAATTCAAACTGATATCTGAGGCGCCGGATTCCCATTTCTGCGCCTGTTATAATGTCCAAAATCACCACAAAGCATCTGAAAAGAGACATTCTGAGGTCAGCCATTGTCTTACAGAAATCTTCTATGTGCATTTGCAATTCTGAAGCCACAGTCAAATCTGAGAAAAAATGTACAATTAGCAATCCACCAATTTACCTTTTACCTCTGTAAGCTTTAAGGAAAGACATTACAGGCTTTCCCTCCAAGATTTTGGCCTTTTTGGCCTTCCATTAAGTATGTATTTCAGTGCAATTTATAGTATACAGGTATATGAAAAATATTTATTGTTCGTTTTGTCAGACTTCATCAATTTCTGTTCAAGATTTCAACCACAATACTTATTTTTCAAGGTGGTTTTCTCAAAATTATTCATAAATCTGAACACTTCATCTCCACTTCTGCATTTTTATATCAAACTGATTCATCCAAATTCATTCATTCATTCATTTGCTTCAGCTTAGTCTCTATTTCAGAAGTCGCCACAGCGGAATGAACCTCCAACTATTCCAGCATATGTTTAACACATCGGTTAACCTTCCAGCCACAACCCAGTATTGGGAAACATCCATACACACTCACATTCACACACACACACTCATACACTACAGACAATTTAGTTTATTCAATTGACCTATACCACATGTCTTTGGACTGTGGGGAAAACCAGTGCACCCGCAACCCACAAGAACACGGGGAGAACATGCAAGCTCCACACAGAAATGCCAACTGGCCCAGCCCGGACTTGAACCAGCAACCTTCCATAGCAACCACAAAGCAGTACCTGAATAACCACCAAGTACTCCAATGACAGCAAACAATAACATCCTAGAAACCCATTTAAATACCCTATAATTTGCACAGCAACACATTAGCAACTAACAACCGAAAGGATATCCAAGCAACAGCATATAAATCCTCTAACAAAAACCACAGCAACACCCTAGCAACCACCAAAGTTCAAACTAGCAACCACAAAATGACAAAACAGAACAGAACAAAACTAAAAATATGAAGTAAACTGAAGAAAATCATAGAATCCAAGAAAACAAAAATAACCAAAAATAAAACAAATCAAAGGGGAGAAAAATTTAAGAATAAAAATCAAAGAACAAAAAAAATTCCAACAGAGGCGTTCATTCGTTCATAAAATGCCTGATTATAAAGATTTAGTTCTGCTAAAACTATGATTTTTTAAATTTACTTTTGCAGTGTTTTTAAAATTATGTGGTGATACATTGATTGCCACAATCCTCTTTGTAAAATCATTTGACTCTAATGTCATTCCACTTCAAGACTGCTACAAAAAAAAAAGATTTTTGCGACTAAAATGCCTGATTTCGTGATAAATTTTTGCTAAATTTGCACCAAACTTTGTGGCAATTTTCATTGTTATCCCAAAATCTGTGGAAAAATCTGCAGTAATTAAAAAAAATAAATTGCAAGCTCCACAAAATGCTGCAATGTTTGCTTTATTTTACATTAAATTTAGAAATTGCAGAATCGCGAAATCCTAGAGGATCCTTAATATGTCATAAAAACTAACAAATTAGCCTCATTCTGAAAACGTAGCCATATAAACAGTTGAAGTCTTATTAGCCCTCTTTTATTTTTTTATTCTTTAAACATTTCACAAATTATGTTTAACAGAGCAATTCAATTTTCACAGTAATATGTCTGATAATATATTTTTCTTATGGAGAAAGTCTTATTTGTTTTATTTCGACTAGAGATTTGCATTTTTTCAAAATCACTTTAAGGTCAAAATTATTAACCCCTTTAAGCTATTTATTTTTTTTGACTGTTTACAGTACAAACCATCGTTATACAATAACTTATACAATATACAATAACCTCCCAAGTTAACCTAATTAATCTAGTTAAGCCTTTAAATGTCACTTTAAGCTGTATAAAAGTGTCTTGAATAATATCTAGTAAAATATTATTTACTGTCATCATGGCAAAGATAAAATAAATCAGTTATTAGAAAAGAGTTTTTAAAACTATTTTGTTTAGAAATGTGTTGAAATCTTCTCTTCGTTAAACAGAAATTGGGGAAAAATAAACAGGGGCGCTAATAATTCAGGAGGGCTAGTAATTCTGACTTCAACTGTACATTTCTGGAGAGGAATTATGTAGCTAGAAATAAATAAAACGAACACTACGGGGCAGTATGATGGTGTTCCTTTTCACGCTTACCAGCTTACTGTTTACATCCGTATGGACGGCTTTCTCGCTGTTATCAGTTTGTCCAGTGGTTTGCCACATATGTCAGCGGACTTGAGATGCAGGAAGGAGTTGAACGCAATGACGAGGTTCCATTCCAGTGAAGAACGGTTTCAAGAAGCAGGTAAGACAAAATTAAAAAATAAAATAAACAAGTAAATAACAATGTGAGAATGTGGTAAAATCTGAAAACATTGTAAAAATCATGGGGCTTTTCTTATTCTGGATTGCTTTTGAAAACACTCTCGGTTGGGTATCGGAAAGAATCGATTGGTCAGCCAGTCAGTCAGTCGACAGTGGCTTCTGGAGGATTTACACGACAGCACGTATGAATGGCACTCACAAGAGAAATTTGAGATCTAAAAAAAACTTACTCAGTGGCCTCTGGTGGATTCGCAAAAAACAAAAACTGCAAAAAAACATACCTCCTGTGATGTATTTGGCGCTCTCCAGAAATATATATTAGGGTATGTTTTCAGAATGAGCCTGGGTTGAAAAATAAAGCAAGAATGTGTAACCTAAATTCTGATTTCTAGAAATCTATGCATATTAGTGGATACTTAATAACAATGCTATTAATAATGCCTTATTTGCATATTTAAAGATCTGTATAAAGATTTTATAAAACTTGAAATACAAAAAATATTCCCAATTCTCAGTGTTATCAATCAATTGGGGAAGTACAGTATTATGAAATCTCCTGCTTAATATTTTTACCCTATTCACCTGTAGCATCTCGCCTTAAATCAACACATGCTTCATCTGACTGTCAGGCGCATTATACGCCTCGCCACATTCAAATAAACAGCCCTTAGTCTGTGTATTTTAAAAAGCCAGGGGGTAGGGGTCCAGCATGTGCGATGCGAAATTTAAATGTTTGAAAATACAAGTTAGACAAATAACCCCTGCTCTGGGGAGAGGACGAACCAAGCGAATCGGCCCGTTTCAGGAATCCTAATGGAATGTTGTGGTGTTCATTCCAGACAGCTGATTTTGAGTGGGAGTCAAACAATACATGCTGCATATTTCTCAAAAACTATGAAAAAACAACTGTCTGGATGGCTCTGTAATGTTCCTGAGAGGATCTGAATTACAAACCGCCAACCAGTGCGCCATTGGCGGTTCCAGTGGAATGGGAAATTTAAAACACAATGTGCAGAATTCCAGCTCATTTCCTCTTTTCCACGGATTCCGCAAGCCATTCCTGCTAGTAATTGTGAGGACAACTAAACAACGTTTCATGACCTCTGGGTGGGGAACGGCCTCCAGCTCAATCACCCCCTTGTTTTTGCACTCTTTAAAACACAGCATGAACCTGCCGGGCGAAGGATGGTGATGATTTTCCCATTGGATGTTTGGTTAAGATCCACGCAGGAGATTTCCTCTCAAGACTTCACTGCAAACACATCTAGCTGAGAGGAGTATTGTTTGGAAGCTGCTGGTTTTAGAGAGCCAACCGTGTGTGGAAAGACTGCAGTTTGAGTTTGTCTGAAAGCTGAAACTCAAGTAGATTGATAGCTTGATGATTGCTTTGAGGATATAGTGCTTAAAGGTACCATGAATTTAAAAAAAAATGTTTGTATATGTTAGTATCAGTATGTTAATCTTAGGCATATCTATAAGCTAGTGTGCTCCAAAACAATGACAAAATAGCATTTAGAAGATATGAAATGTTCAAAGCTTGCAGTTTGTCACTTCTGTCTGAATGGATCAACAAAATTTTCACATCACCTCATACTTCAGTTTATTAAATCGTGACCAATCAAATGCTTTCTAGTATCTGACATACCCCCTTCAAGACGCTTCTCATTTGCTTTTTATTTGATGGGATTAATCTCAACCACTCTCACGACAGACAGACAGACAGACAGACAGACAGACAGATAGACAGATAGACAGACAGACAGACAGATAGATAGATAGATAGATAGATAGATAGATAGATAGATAGATAGATAGATAGATAGATAGATAGATAGATAGATAGATAGATAGATAGATAGATAGATAGATAGATCTTGTTTACTTTTGATAGCAATACTATGGTCAGCCGCTTTTAAATCTTGATGGAAGGCACCAAATTCGAAAAGTGAGAAAGAGAAAAAAAGAAAGAGATGGATGGATAGATAGATGGATATATGGATGGATGAATTTATGAATTTATTTTATTTAACAGGGACAATGCTCATTAATAAACAGTAAAACTGTAAATAAGCCAGAGTTAGCCACAATGGCTAATTTTCATCTGTTGCCCCCTGACAGATTTTAAAAGGCAACCTAAAATAAAAAAACACCTCATTACACATACAAAAACAGTAAAGTTACATATGATGGATGGATGGATGGATGGATGGATGGATGGATGGATGGATGGACGGAGAGATAGACGGGTGGAAAAACAGACAGCCACATAGATATACTAGACAGATCTACTAGATATTAACTACTATGCTATTTAGGGTGGTTTCTAAATTGCTGCTATATGTGGTTGCTAGGGTATAACCAACGCAATTTCACGGCAATTCGTAAGTTTTTGATTTAGTGGCTAATTTATATGAATTCATACAATCTAATTCGTACAATTTAGTAAGATTTTTTCATGTCGGTTGGGGTTAGGTGCCACACCTCCACACATACGTTCGTACAACTGAACTCTGACTGAACTAAACTGAGTACCTAGGTGGCCGCCTAGGGCGGCAGAATAGAGAGGGCGGCATCCGAACACCTCCTGCACCACCCATGTCCTCAGGTAATGTTATATCCGCGCCTAGGGCAGCAGAATAGAGAGGGCAGAGTCCGCAACACCTCACTGAGGTGAGCCTGTTGCGTTTCCCCCTGGTCTTCACTTTGATAACCGGTCACTTTTGTTTTCACTTTCGGGCTGAGGGCGGCGTGATCGTCCTTTGCCTAGAGCGGCAGTTCAGCTTGCTCTGGCCCTGATGCTACTGTACCTTTTAAAACTATTAAAACTTTTTATGCTAGACTTTTTAAAGCCAACAAGAAAATATGTGTATAAGCGTTACTATAACTGCTTTTATTTTAAATAATGATCAAATGTACACTAAATGTACAGTATCTAGTTTGTTCTTACTGTCATTCATTCATTCATTTTCTTTTCGGCTAAGTACCTTTAATTATCTGGGGTCGCCACAGCGGAATGAACCACCAACTTATCCAGCACGTTTTATGCACCGGATGCCCTTCCAACTGCAACCTATTTCTGGCAAACATCCATACACACACTCAAACACTAAGGACAATTTAGCCTACCCAATTCACCTGTACGGCATGTCTTTGGACTGTAGGGGAAACCAGAGCACCCGGAGGAAACCCACGCAAATGCAAGGAGAACATGCAAACTCCACACAAAAACGCCAACTGACCCAGCCGAGGCTCAAACTAGCAGCGTTTTTGATGTGAGGCGACAGCTCTACCTACTGCGCAAGGCGTCGCCCTTGTTCTTACTGTCTTGATTACATAATTTATTATACTAAAGAACAGGATAAGAAATATTCTTGTATCATTTCCAGATAATTGGATGCTGTGTTTCATTTCTGTGATTCACTTAACTGTCTATGGAGAAAACAAACTAGAAAAATAGCAAGGAAAAGGTGGACAGCACTCCATTAAAGCTCACCCCTATTCTATATTGGGAGTTTTACAACAAAGCAGTAACTAAAGGGAGCTTGTTAACATTTGCGTCTAGACACATCAAGTTGCTTTGTGTTTTTATTTAGTCTGAGATGAGTGAACGCCAGGCAACACCTGCTGGACGTAAAAGCAGTTTGTTTCAGTATAAAAACACAAACAATAACTTTAATCCCTGTTTTGGATCCAAAACAAAGTCTTCACAACAAAGACTGTTGTATAATAATGAATATGTGTGTAAACAACACGCTTTGAACAAAAACCATAAATACTGAAGATAAATCAAAAGTGTTTTGTCTACAAGTCAGATGAAAAATAGCTGTTTCATGTAAAAAAAAACATGTAAACCCCTCATTCATCACGTCCCATTATAAACCAATAATAGAGCAAACACCCATTCATTAAAGCAACAGTTCACCCCAAAAATCTAAATTTTCATCATTTAGTCACCCTACACGTGTTTCAAACACAGAAGAATATATATATTATATTTATTTATTTATATATTATGATTATTTTTAGAGGTTTTTCACCTTTAATTGGGATATGACAGTGAAGGTTAAAGACAAGAAATGATAGGAGCAGAGAGACATGAAGGATCTGCAAAGAACTTCGAGCCAGAAATCGAACTCAGGTCACTATGAGCATCATGGTGCTATATGTCGGTGCACTTAACCACTAGGCCAGGGCTATTCAATTGGTGGTCTTTGTGCTGAAATTGGGCCCTGAGGCAATTTTTTTCAGTCCTCCAAATAGGCTAGTGTGACCACCAAAAATAAATTTAGTTCAGTCGAAAAACGGCCGCTATAGTTATAAAGTGACGTGAGTCTGTTCAATACAGCACAAACTGCAGTTGAAGGCTGCGCATACAGTGAGTCACCTAAAATTATTAGTGGCGTGAGCTGCCAAAAACATTTGGATATGTTTGTAGAAAAGTCCTTTTGTACAATGCACTGATATTGTTAATACAGATGCAACAATTAGCCAATTTCACTATTAACCACACTTTAATTCACAGTTAATTAACATTAAAGGCTTCTCAACGCCGCATTTCTGTTGCATGGTACGAAACTACTGCAACTAAATAAAGTTATGCCACCTGTGCGCTAGTTAAATGTTCTGAGCTTATACAGCAAGGCTAATACGCAAGCGCACTGGATTAACTATAGCAGACGGCTATTCACATATCGCATCTTTTCCAATGCAAGTTTATTTTCAATGTAATAATATATGCCAATATGCATGTACAAGCGGAGCGACACCCAGTAGAAAACATCTCATGCTGTAGCGTAGCTTTCAGTGCAATGTAAACAAATATGTGTTAGACGAATTACTATGAATTATTATGTATGTATGAACGCAGATGATAACAACAGTACATTTAAATACTTAGCTAATATTCATTCATTCATTTTCTTGTCGGCTTAGTCCCTTTATTAATCCGGGGTCGCCACAGAGGAATGAACCGCCAACTTATCCAGCATGTTTTTATGCAGCGGATGCCCTTCCAGCCGCAACCCATCTCTGGAAAATACTTAGCTAATATAAAGCTTAAATTTACATTAGATGTGATAACCATAAAACCATTATTATTCTTTAGACTATAATCGTACAACCATGAGCGTTGCTAGGCCTATTTTAGGGGGGCTGTAGCCCCCCTATATTTCTACTCAGCCCCCCTAAATCTTTTGCGATTAACTCATAAACTGTACATTGCCTCAGTCCCCTTTAAATTTGATATGAAAAAGACGGCAGAATTCGTCTCCTTCACGGCTTTTGTTTTTCATTTGATAAGCAAACCACAGCTGTGGACAGCAAGAGAACGAGGTGTGTGTTTATCAATAAATTGCTACAACCAAAATCTATGATCGCTGCATCCCTAATTGTTATGCAGTTCAAAACATAACATGTGAATGCGTCTAAGGAAGCTTTCACACCTACACATTTGTTTCGATACCTGTCTCGTTTGCCCAGTTAGCGCGGTTCGTTTGGCATATGTGAAACCAGCAATCGCGCTAGGATCCGCGCCAAATCAACCGCTCCGAGATTGCTTGAATGAGGTGGTCTCGGCTCGATTGAAACGAACTCTGGAGCGGATCGATTGCAGTGAGAAAACAAACGATCCGAGCACGGTTATATCACTGTGTTTTATGGATATGTAATAGGCATACGGCTATATGAAGAGAGGATTATGAGTAGGGCGGGAAGTTTCACGAGTCTCAAAAAACAAACTATTTAAACTTTGGAACCACTTGCTTAAGGCTGAGTAAACAATGAATAAACCTTTCATTTTTGGTAAACTACGCCTTTAATAGCTTAGCAAAATTTTTGTTAGGGTAGTTTTAAATATTTTTCTTAGTTAATGCAGGAAAGAGGAAAAACTTCAGCACATTTTTTAAAGGGCCAAAAAAAAGTTCATAAAATATATTACTTGTTCTCAGATTACTGTAAGTGTTTTTATTTTTTACCAAAGATTTTCAGAATCTTTAGTTCTGTTTCAACACACTGTAAAACCCAACAGTCAACTTTATTAAATGAAATGAGTATAGTTAACTTAAAAATTACTGAAAGTTAATTCTACTCATTTGAAAATAGTTTTGAACTCAGTGTTAAATTTATTAAGTTAATTAATTACCTCAGTACTTCAACTTAAATAGAGTAAGGTTCGTAACAATCGGTTTCCTCAAATGGTTTGAGTTGCCTTAACTTATTGGGTTTTACAGTACTCAGTTGGTTTGAGTTCTCTTAATTTACTGGGTTTTACTGTGCTCAAATTGCTTCATTTACTCAAATGGAGTAAGTTCACAGTACTCATTAGGATTAGTTTTTGTACTTAAATGGTTTGTTGTAAACGGTTTCCTCAAACGGTTTGAGTTACCTTAACTTTTTGGGTTTTACAGCGCAGAAAAGTAGCATTTGTATGAAGATTTAAGCAATGCACAATTTGTATGGAAATCATTCTTTCTGTTTTCTAGTTGTCTGCTGGTGCTGTTCTGTGGTTGCAGGGTATTCTACGTACTGTAGTTGGTGTGGTGTAGCTTATACAGTTGCTAGGCTATTTGTTTGATGATGCACTGATGCACTTCAGGGCAATTCATTGGGTGTTGCTAATTTGCTAAGCAATTAGGATGATATCCTGTTGTTATACAGGTAGAAATGTTTTCAAAGTGGTTGTTAGGGTGTTATGGTTGCTAGACACTTTGAATAATTTTGTTCTGATGAAAGTGATTACGTTTGATGCTAGTTTTTCTAGCCTATAATTTTTAAAATTATAAAAAATATATAAGATAATGGTTACAATTTGTGACATTTTACTACTAGGTATTTTAAAGCCCAGAGATAGCTACAATTAAACTATCCATATCTCAACATTATGTAAACAAATAAGCAAACAAAAACAGTTATAATAACAATAGACCATGACAATAATCATGATTTTATTAAACTAAAATTACATACTGTAAAACATTATTGCTGCCTTGTTTTTTTTAGTTGAACCAACTAACCTATTCTAGTGAGCTAAACTTTAATCAAATTAAAAATATTAATTTAAACTTAGTATAATGTTATATACAAGACATGTTTTAATTAAAACTATGTTGATACTGCTCCTTCAATAAACATTGACTGATTATAAGAAACTTTGTCAACTTACACTAACCCTAACCCCAACCCTAACCTAACAGTCTACATATAATCTAATGAGAAGTAGTTGCAATGTAACTTAAATTCAACAAACGGACCATCAAAACAAAAAAGTTAAACAATATTCAATCAGCATCTCAAACTTTGTGTTTCGTTTAAGATCAACATGACTTTGCTTTCTCTAATGCGTTCAGGCTTTGCATTCTCATCAATCTCATTAACCATTTGAAATCCTCTCATAAATTTGTCATTGATAGTAATAAACGTGATTTATGTGCGATTCTCTTTATATACTGTTCATCTGAGTGCATGACAGTGTCAACAAACTCCTGCTCAGCAGATGATTCGGTCTCATCCAGTGTTTTTTCATCGCCGGTGGTCCGACTGACCTCCATTCAGACTCTAAGCGCCACAGCATCTATAAAACCAGCGATGACACTCGGACTGCAGATTGAAGGCAGTTTGTTTAAATCGCATGCGTCTTTTGTCTTTCGCCTCTTCCTCTGTGTTTGGAAAACTTTATTGTTGCGTTGAAAAAAGAGAGAGGGGAGTTTTCCCTTTAACTGTTTAGCCTTTGATGGCTTTGGATTGTGGATTAGTTCCAATACAAAACAAAACAGCTTTCAATTAAAGGAAGATTGCGTTTTTTATATAGCACCAGAAGTACATCAAAACATTTTTTAATATACACTATCTGACAAAAGTATTGTCGTCTATCCAAGTTTTAGGAACAACAAATAATAACTTCTAGTTGATCATTTGGTATCAGAACTAACTTATATGAAAGGCAAAGGCCTTAAGGTCTGACTTTGCTTAGACAAAAGTCTTGTCACTGAACAGAAATAATGTACAGTATAGAATATAAAGTCATGATGAAGTGGAAAAAGATTTCATATTGTGTATGACACACTGAGGAAGGCTTTGTGCCGAAACGTCTGTCTTTTAAATTACCCGTAAAATGTAAGAAAAAGAAAAAATAAAAACAGTACGAAGCAATTGAGTGCAAATCATTACCTTTTTTTAATATTGTGTATGATTCCCATGAGTTTGGAGGTCTGCATCCAATGACAGTACATCTATATGACTAAAACTCAATTCTTAAAAGTCATCTGGAATGGAAAGCATTCTTGCAGGACTCCCATAGTTTATCAAGATTCTTTGGATTCAACTTCTCCTCCGTATTCTTACCCCAGACATGCTTGTAACTATAACTATGCATGTTTATAATTATATTTCAATTAAACAATTATTAATTAATAAAGATACTTTATATGACAATTAACTGTTTAGAGGGTGGGTGGAATGTGACTATTTAACTAATGATTCAGTTTATAATAAATAAATAAATAATTAAAATTCTCATCTCATTGGTATTTTCATTCATATCTTTATTTTATTTTTTTAAATTATGTTTAAATAAACAGGATGCTTAAACTAATTTTCACAGAAATCAACCTACAGAAGATAAAATTAAATTAAATAAAAAAATAAATTAAAATAAAAATAAAAGTGCAGTTGCTTTAAGTCTAGACAGTCAATTCTGCTGCATTCCACAAATTTCCCCCCAAAAAATCCATGCATAAAATCCCCCCCACCAAAAAAAGACTTCACATTCCGTCTGGCCACGGTTATAAGGCCCTCCACTGGAATTAAGCAAAGCATTTCCAGAGAGACTCTTTTGTACATTAGTGTGTTCCCAGGGTATTCGAGGAGACTTGTACTTACAGCAGAGATGGAGCAAAACGAGAGTGAGCGGCTGTTTCTGTTGTTGTCTGTGAATACAGTTCATTAGCAACGTTTGAGGACTCTGTTTTACCTCACATGACAGAACTCGAGAGCACATTAATTCAAGCCAATTACAGATAGCTCAAATTCCCTCTCCTAAGCCTTTGAGAGCACTTTAAAACAGCACCGGTTACCCGCAACACACCAAAACAGTGGATTTTTAACAGTTAGCTTCCGCTAACAATAGCCTCAAGATATATGCTGCTGAAAACAAACAAACAATAGAAACCATTACAAAATTGTATCGGTTACAATTGAAATTGCAGTCTGTTGGTTTTAATGGAAACCGTAACGGTGCTATGTCTGTACTGGGTTCATTTTGTAAGTATTTTTGGGTTGTTCAAAATAAGAAGGATACTTTTAGCTTTGGGCTAAATCCCCAGTTTTTAGTAAAATTGGGATACTTTTGGTCTAAATAAAAGAGTGGATTTCAGGCACAAAAATGTAATAAAATGTAAAACAAACTCTCAGACACTATTGGGTTTCAACCAATGACTGTAAAACATATGGACCTTTTCCTCGCCTTTTTGTGATGATTTGTGACGGGCACAAACTGTCACAAAATACTGCTGAAATTGGAGCCTGGGCATGTGCAGAAGGGACAACCTCAAGGAGCCAGAGGCAGAGCTGCGGAATCAAGCTTTCAACTATATGCTTATACGTCAAATCAACCATGCCCCCTTTCTGCACTATAACAAAGGCTAGCTAATATAAATATAAGTACTGTAGCGAGTATACCGATGCCACGTCGCCCTGGTCCAAGATTTACCCCAGCTGGCACCTCATCAGCACCGGATCGGTCACAGCTGGAGCTCATCAGCAGGAGAGACATAAAAGCCAGCCCCACACACACAAGGAAGACGAACTTCATTCTCACATGACTCCCTGCGCTAACGCTTGTGTCTCTCTAGCTGCGTCCCAAATCGCATACTTATGCACTATTCTACACCATTTTGTAGTATAAATAGTGTAAGTAGTGCGTTCACACTGAAAACACTAAAAATAATAAGAGCACTTCAATTACCCGGATGATGCACTCATTCAGCCGCTAAAATGAAGTGTGTAATGATGGACACTTCACGCACTCAACGACCGCAGGTTTGCTTACGTAGCGGAAGGGGCGGAGCCATCGGACGCACATGTTGAATAACTTTATTTATTTTGGATGGTGAAAGCAAAATTCTCCTACGAGAGTGATTATAGCGCCTCCCGATGGTGAATGCAGCAATACTCACGGCAGGTTTTATTTGATAGTTTGGTCATTTATTTCAATGATTTGGCAACCGTCAAACGTCATCAGGGAAACGGTTTGAATTTCCGCTTAGTAAAAAAACATTAGTGTGCCATTTGGGACAACACTACATACATATACTTTCCTGTTGAGTGTGTAAGTGCATAAGTACATAGTGCATGAGTGCATAGTGTATAGTGTGCCATTTGGGACGCAGCTTCTGTCTCTCCCACAGCGGACTCCAGCTTGTGAAAAACCCAGCACCTGAACTCTCACTATACTTCACCTTCTCCCCAGAGCACCTATCCCAAGAAGAGCACCGTATTTACCTTGTTCACCCTGTTCACTTCTGTAAAAAAATTACCCTCTGGGGATCTGTTTATATCACAACGCTACTGTGTGTGTGTTTTCCCTCTGCCTCGCTACAGTACTTACGTTTACAAACACATAAAGCTGTGTGATGTAAGCTGTTATATTTTAATGAAAACAATACTTGTTGGACTGCAACATAATTGATCATCCCATCCCTGCACTATATAAAATAATCCTTATCAACTTGTACAATAAACTTGGCAGTATTATGACATCAACTGATGTCTATCAGCTGCTGCAGCATCTCTTGTATATTGTTTATCTTTTTTTTTTTTTTCATTTGGTTTATTTGATGCCTTTATTATATCCGGCAAAGAGGAATTTACATTCATTTTAATGTTTATTAGAAGTTTTCAAATGAAAAGCCAACAATAAATGATGTATATAAATAATATATAACATTTGCAAGTCATGTTTATCTTATATTGTGTGTATTATGACAACCACATTTTTTACAATTTAGTCACCAAAATTGTAACATGCGATCGCATTTTTAAATTGAATCAAATTCATTTAACAAATTATTTCAATTTACTTCAATTAAAAAAACCTAAAACCTCAAGTTAAAACTGATATAATTAAAAAAAATTAAGTAAAACCTGATTAACTCATTACCATAAGTTAAAGCAATAATAAAAACTTATGCTGGCTTGACCTTTTGATCATATTTTTAAATTAAGTGAATGCATAAAAATCGTCATCATAATTTACTCGAGTGCAAGCCTCAATGTCTCGTGTCCCCCTTAATAGGTGTTAGCGCCCCACAGTTTGAAAACCCCTGGTCAACCCCACCTAAACCCAACCCACCTGTGGGGTAAGTCCCTCCCACTTGGAGGTCACCCAACCTACTTGTGGTGTAATCCCTCCCACTTGGAGGTCTCCAGGCTGCAACGATACCTAATTGACTGGCCCAGCCGGGACTCGAACCTTGCTGAGAAGTGACAGTGCTAACCACTGAGCCACTGTGCTGCGCTGTTGTAAATTAATTTAACTTAAAAAAAAATTTAACTTTTTTAATAATTAAAAACTATACAGCTGGATCAAGGTTGTCCAACTCAATCCTTGCTTCGTAAAATTTTGACGAAATCCAGATAATTCTTATCGCTGTTAATCCTTTTGAACAACCGGCTTATATTACCTTCTACTGGTGGCAAGTTAAACCAATAAATCTGAATGGAACTTCTCCTGAAACACATTAAATGTACTGGTTTGGTGGAATGTGATGACCTGTGATGTTTTAATGGTATTTGTAATGGAAACCATTTAAACTTCTGTGATCTGTGGTCGTATTTTCAGCTGAGAAATCAAAAACAGATAGTGAGCATGAAACTAATTTATGAGGAGAAGCTTTTATCCTTTATACCTCTGAATATGACATTTATGAAAGAAACTAGACCTGTAGGAGCTCAAACTCGCATGCTAGCAACTCCCATGATGCTGTTTTATCTCTGCCGATGCGCAGTCGTCTATAATCTTCACTTGATTTATCGTCCTCTTTGGCTTTGAAAGAATTCCAGTGTCTTTGTGATGGGAAAAGTGAGGAACCCCGCAGAGCCTTTCTGACATCCCGGGACCTCCAGGGTCATCCAAACCAGAGGGGGTGCTAGTATTTCTGCTCCAGGTGGATATGACAGCTTGGGAATGCATTTGGATAATTAGATATATATGAATCTAAGACACCTCAGTCTCTGCGGTGTGGTAAAAACCGGTATCATGACTTTGGGGTGTAAAAGGTTAAGTGCTAACGGTGCAGCAGCACCAAACAGAAGTGTAATCTGAGCCCCATGACATAACCACTTCAGATGACATATGGGGTTATTGGAAAAACATGTCAAAATGTTCCTTATTTACCTTATTTTTCATTTAACAATAGATGTAGTCAGGTTTAGATGTAGTGTAGGTTTTAAATTTTATCCTGGATCTTTCAGGCTGTGTAGACTCAGACTGGATAGTGACTTTTATTTTGAAGCTTTTAAAAGTACATGAACCCATCATTACACTAACCCATAAAACTTATGAAGCAGATTGATTTGTTTTTAATATGGCTGCCGTTGTGTCATCCAGGTGGATGCTGCACACTGGTGGTGGATGAGGACTTGAGCACTTTGAGTGTCCAGAAAAGCGCTATGTAAATGTTAGAAATTATTATTGTTATTATTACTATTATTATTATTATTATTAATTATAAACTCCAATCACTGATTTCCGACTGCAGCCAAATGCATGTTATGCACGACTGACGTATATAATGTTTGACGTAAAGTACACTCAAAAAAAAACAATTATTACTGCTGCTTGCTCAAACTTCTTGTTTAAAATGAGCTGAAACAACACAATTCTTGTAATTTCTTTGGCCAGTTTATTTGTTTTATGTTCAGCTTGCATCATAAAGGCTGCATCCAGATACTATTGATATAAAGTGGGACCCTTAGAGAATGTGATCCATACTGACATACTGAAACTCAAAGTTGTGGATGCCAGATTGTGACCCTACCATCCATATGTTGCAGCAGAGACTGTTTTTCCAGTTTTGTTGATCTTATGTCAACTGTAGCCTTAGTTTTTCTGTTCTCAGCTAACAGGAGTGTCACTGGTTGCTCTGTCAAAGTAGTTGTTGTTGTTCTTGCCGTTTATATTCTTCAACTTCTTTTTCTTTTTCTACATCTTCTTCTTTGTCAGGTGCTTATGCACTTCAAGATTTTGGTGTGTTGTGTGATCAGGTCTCCTCTCTGTAGAGCTCAGTTGTATCTAATATTGTATCAAGTGTCTGTTGTCTTTCTATCAGCTGTACTAATCTGGTCATCCTCTTCTGACCTCTGGCATCATCAAGACATTTCACCCACAGAACTGCAACCCACTGGATATTTTCCAGAAATGGTTGCATCTGAAAATCCCAGAAGATTAGCAGATTCTAAAAATACTGACCTACTCATCTGGCTCCAATCACAACACATTCAACGTCCCTTAAATCACCTTTATTCTTCATTCTGATGCCAGCTTTGACGTTCGGCAGATCTTCCACACCATGTATAAATGCACTGAGCTGCTTCGATATGATTGGCTGATTGCCTTGAGCATACAATATGTTTTATTTTGTCAAAAGCGAATGTTCAAAATGTAATACTTGTTCCAAATCCATTGGGTGCCACCAAATGGAGAAGGAAACACTCTATGAACTTCATTTCTTTCGTCAAAACACAAAAAGCAGTATTCTGAAGAATGATCAACAGTTATTGTCCATACAATGGAAGTTGTAAATGGCAAGAAAGGCAGTTTACAATAAGATTGCTCTAGTTTTTCCAAAGAAAACGTCAGTTGCCTTTGTTTGTGCAAAAGTGTCCACTGTTATTCTACATTGCTTCCAATCCGAATACACCGCTGCTTCTCTCGGATGTCACAAGAGCTTTTCCTGAGCCTTTTTTTAGTGTATTTCTACAACCATAAACCAACACACATAAACAAACACAAGGATTGTTTCCTATTCCGTCAAACTTTTAAAGCGGATCTCCACAAACTCCATCCTACTTCTGGGAGCCAAAACAGCTGCAGATTACAATGAAATCCCTCTCAGACAATGAAAGACAAATATATACATGATTCACAGCCGACACATTGTGAATCCCGTTTGGTGCTACAATGATAACCCAACTTGTTTTTGAGCTCTGTAAGCCATAACACGTCAGAATTTAGCTTGGCTGAAGGATTCGGTTTGACTCAGTCCCGGTAAAGTTACTATTATTTGTCGAAACAGCTGGCTGGGTGTTTAGAAGCAGTTTCCTTTTGCTCTGGCCTTTTTCCAGCCTCATTATGACCTTCCTGCGCTCGGCGCCAGACAGCAGGTTCGAGCAGATGCATTGTGGGAAGGAAGTAGTGTGTTTGGCAGAGCATTGTTATTGTTGTGCTGATAGAGAGAACGGCCAATTAATTAAGATAATAGAGAGGCACCACAATGGGTTATTGAGTCATTTACTGAGGATGTTGTTGGCTGTCTTGCCAACTCACGCACATGCAAAGCGATTCTTCTATTTAGTACAATGACGGCTGGTCGGCATCTCACCAAGATTCACCTGTCCAGGTTAACAATTCAGGGATGTACAGATGAAGTCAAAAATATTAGCCCTCATGTGATTTTCTTTTTCAAATATATCCCAAATGATGTTTAACATTTCCTACAATATTTTTTCTTCTAGAGAAAGTATTGTTTGCTTTATTTCGGCTAGAATAAAAGAAGTGTTACATTTAAAAAAAAAAAAAAAAAACATTTTAAGGTCAAAATTATTAGCCCTCTTAAGCAGTTTTTTGATCGTCTACACCAGTGGTCCCCAACCCCTGGGCCGCGGACTGATATCGGTCCGTGGATCAATCAGTACCGGGCCGCACAAGAATTAATTATCTTTAAGTTGGCAGATAAAGTAGCTGCATTTAAAGCCAAACTGGATTTGTGGGGACGGCGCGTGAACAGAGGCATATTGGACATGTTTCTGTCATGTTCACCAGCGAACAACCACCAGATATCGCTGGTAAACACACACACACACACTTAGGAATACACATCTGCTGATAAACTACATATTCATACATGCTCTTCGCCCACACACCTGCTTCCTCATTTAGCTTGATTACTTTCGCACACCTGAGAACTTTCAGAGACTGATTAACACACACTATTTAAGCCACACATTCACTCCTTCAGTTTGCCGAGTCTTGTTTATCTGTAAGATGACATTACAACGCGTTATACTGTTCTTGGTTTCCCGTGTTTTGATCTTAGCCTTGTTTATCCAGTTCTCCTGTTTAGCCGCCTGCCTTCTGACCTCTCGCCTGTGTTTGACCACGATTCTGGACTGCCTGTATAGATCTGTTTGCACCTGTGTTAACCATCGCTTGCCTGACTTTGAATAAACCTGCATTTGGTTCCTACCTTCTGTTGTCAGTGTCACTCCCAAAGGTTACAGTTTCAAACATTAGCAGGGATTTTGTGTGAGATGATGACAAAATGGCGGATGCAGTATGTTTGAGTTCCATTCATTCTGCTTACATTCATACTGTATAGAATCTACTTTTCTAACGACTGAGTAGAACTAGGGCTGGGCGAATAATCAAACAGTAATCAAAATCCACATTCACTTATAATCAATCAAATTTTTCCAGTATGATTTTTTTCAATTACTTTCCCTACGTGTCATGTGACCCAGCTCTGTTAACGGCTTTGGCTGATTTCTACTTCTGCTGACACTTTGCAGCCACGTCTAATCTCTGCTCATGTAGGAGGATGGACTCACTCTTAAGCCTTACTTTGCACTACATTGACGATGAATGGAAGCTGCGTCAGAGATGCTTTTAGACGGCATATAAAACTTGTCAGTGAACTAATTTAATATATATATTTTTAATTATCATAATTAATTGTAATTGAGTTAAGATGGTAAATTAATCGAGATTTTGATTTTAGGCCAAATCGGCCAGCCCTAAGTAGCACATTTACATGCAAATGCAGTACCTACTGAGCAGTAGAGATTTCGGATGAAGCCCAAAATTTTGTAGTCTGCATGCAAACAACTTTGTTTCTTCACAATCACCTCCTACTGACTTGGACAGCAAAATATAGTTTTATAGACAGGGTCTGTGCGAATGGAAATTTTTCAAAAACACAAAAAGAACCTCATTTTTAGTTCAATTTGCTGCGTATCATACATTCAAACAGACAAAAATAATAAATTTGCTGGACAGCTTTGCTAAAATATCTTAATTAATATGTAAATCTTTCACTTGGAGATTTACAAAAGGCAGTTCACTAGATTTAGACTGTGTTTCAAGAAATTAGCACAAAATTTAAACAACTTAATGAGACTGTCATGGGTTCCCTTCAGGTGCTCCGGTTTCCCCAACAGTCCAAAGACATGCACAATAGGTGAATTAGGTAAACAAAATTAGCCATAGTGTATGAGTGTGTGTGTGTGTACGTGTTTTTGTGATATATCAGGATACAAATCTGTATAATGACACAGATATTACAAAAAGGAGGTGAAATATGAGGACATTGGTGACGTCCTCATTTCTCAAAATGCTTATAAATCCTACAGAATGAGTTTAATCATGGAGTAAAGCTGCACACAGTCTCCTGTGATGGTTGGGTTTAGAGGTGGGGTGGGGTGAGGGCAATACAATATATGGTTTGGACAGTATAAAATGAATGGAAAACCTAATGTCCCCACTTTTCACAAAAAAAACGCGTGTGTGTGTGTGTGTGTGTGTGTGTGTGTGTGTGTGTGTGTGTGTGTGTGTGTGTGTGTGTGTGTGTGTGTGTGTGTGTGTGTGTGTGTGTGTGTAGCAGTAATGCACATGTTCTGAGTGCTGTCATTAGAGATTTTCCAAACACTCCTGATATTGTTGTTGTGAATGAAGTACTGAAAAACATTCTGATTATGGAAGTAGGCTGTTGTTTTGACTCATACATGGATCTGTGCTATTCAGAAAAAATGCTGAAATATCAACCATTAGTGAATGCTCTTAAAGTGTGTGGCTACAACACAAAGTTGGTGGTTTTAATTTACGGTAGCCTTGGGCATGTTCATAAACTATGTGTGAGAGGACTACAAATTGCCGGACTCAGTAAAAAAAACTCTAAACAAATTGCAAAGTATTGTTCTGTATCTGCAATAATAGGCAGTCTTCATGTGTGGAGAAGACGATGCCATCTCTATCCTTAATCCATTTACTTAATACTGCACGTAGAATGGATTGAGTGTCTAGTGCCACGCAAAAGATCATCAATGGTTGCATGCTGCTTTTATTGTGAAACATTATGGGCTCCTTACGATTATTTGGATGCTGTGTTGTTTTAATAGTATTAGTCATTCCAAATAAAATGAATCATATGTGTGTGTGTGTGTGTGTGTGTGTGTGTGTGTGTGTGTGTGTGTGTGTGTGTGTGTGTGAAAGTGAGAGTGTATGGGTGTTTCCCAGTGTTGGGTTGCAGCTGGACGGTCATCCGCTGCATAAAACATATGCTAGAATAGTTAGCAGTGGTAACTGCTGTGTTGACCTCTAATAATCAGGTACTGAGCTGAAAGAAAATGAATGAATGAATGAATGAATCAGTGAGACTGGCATCTGAACACTCTTTTCCATATAGATGAGATCTAATGAGCTTTTTCTATGGGAAATGGCTTTCTTTCATTTTTTTCCACACATTTTTTTATGAATTATATACAAAGTGGTTTTATTGTGGGCTGCATTAAGTGATGAGAGGCTGATAATGGTGGCTATCTTGTTGGGTGGTCTGTGTCCTCTAAAAAGCTATTTCCATCTCTTTTTTAAAGCATTGAAACTAAATTTGGATATAAAAGAACAACTAACTAATAAATCAGAAGAACTACCCATAAATCAGAAGAACATCCTACCCATTCATTCTTCCCTATTATTTAGTGTTAAATGTTAATAATAAATAAAGATTAAAGAAGGTTTAGATGTTCATCAGAGCTCTTGTCTCTTTAGTGAGCTTTGATTCTTAAGATAAACTGAATTTTGGCTGTATATTCTGCAACATGGCAGTACACGATTGTGTGTCTGGATTAAAAATTTTAAAAATGAATTAGCATATATGAGCCGACGGATTGACATCATAAGAGTAAAGATAAGAGAAAAAACAGACATTAACCAGACCCAGATGCTCTGATAATCTGAAACAGATCTAAGTGTATAAATCAGTCCAGAGCCAGATTGGGAAACTTTAGATATGTGAAGTAAGTACAAAGGACATTGATATTTCAGATTTTCCAGAGCCAAGAAATTACATGATTCATGTATTCACAGGGGACAAAAAGGTCTCTCCCTAAAATTCATAAAATGTCATCCTTAACGCAAACTTCAGCTGGGCAGATATATCACTCCAAACCAAAATCCTCAAACGCTTTGATTCCTGCCCATTTCTTGAGCTAAGCAAAACCTCAAGAGTAAGAATTTTTGGATTGGAAACCCACTTAATTCTTCTGGGCACAAGATCAGAACGTCTAACCAAACCCACAAACCCTAATCATTAAACCAACTCTAGGCTTTACTTAACTTCCTATAAAATGATCATATATAAATAGAATATTAAATGACAATTTTAATAGAAGCTCCAATACAAACTTAGCAATCAAAATAGTTATATACACTCACCAGTCACTTTATTAGGTACACCTTACAGTATTGGGTTGGACCCCCTTTTGCCTTCATTACTGTTTTAATCCTTCGTGGTATAGATTCAACAAAGTACTGGAAATATTCCTCAAAGATTTTGATCCATATTGACATGACAGCATCCCTCAGTTGCTGCAGATTTGTTGGCTCAACATCCATGATGTGAACCTTCCATTCCACCACATCCTTAAGGTGCTCTATTGGATTGAGTTCTGGTGACTGTGGAGGCCATTTGAGTACAGTGAACTCATTGTCATGTCCAAGAAATCAGTCTGAGATGATTTGCGCTTTTTGACATGGTGATTTATTCTGCTGGAAGTAGCCATCAGTAGATGAGTACACTGGTCGTAAACGGATGGACATGGTCAGCAACAACACTCAGGTAGGCTGTGGTGTTGACATGGCGTTCAGTTGGTGCTAATGGGCCCAAAGTGTGCCAAGAAAATATCCCCCACATCATTATATACCACTACCAGTCTGTACGGTTTATATAAGGCAGGATGGATTCATGCTTTCATGTTGATGACACCAAATTCTGACCCTACCATCCAAATGTCGACGCAGAAATCAAGACTCATCAGACCAGGCAAGGTTTTTCCAATCTTCTATTGTGCAAATTTGGTAAACCTGTGTGAATTGTAGTCTTAGTTTCCTGTTCTTAGCTGACAGAACCCGGTGTGGTCTTCTGCTGCTGTAGCCCATTAGCCTCAAGATTCAACATGCATTCAGAGATGCTTTTCTGCAGACCTTGGTTGTATGAGTGGTTATTTGAGTTACTGTTGCCTTTCTATCAGCTCGAACAAGTCTGGCCGTTCTTCTCTGAACTCTGGCATCAACAAGGCATTTGCCGTTCACTGGATATTTTCTTTTTTTTTTTTTGGACCATTTTCTGTAAACCCTAGAGATGGTTGCTTGTGAAAATCCCAGTAGATCAGCAGTTTCTGAAATACTCAGACCATCTGGCACCAACCACACCAGGTTCAAGGTCACTTAAATCACCTTTCTTCCCCATTCTGATGCTCGGTTTGAACTGCAGCAGATCATATTGACCATGTCTACATGCCTAAACGCATTGAGTTGCTGCTACGTGATTGGCTGATTAGAAATTTGCATTAACGAGCAGTTGGACAGGTGTACCTAATAAAGTGGCCGGTAAGTGTATATATCTCAATATCTCACAGAACGTTTCCATATCTATACCCCTTCTCGCAATCTTAGATCATCCAACTCTATCTCTCTGGTGCCACCCCAACTTCGAATAAGCACAATAGAAGCCAGATCATTTAGCTCTATGGAACTTTCCTTGGATTTAAGACACAGTGATAGTCTTCACACTTTTAAATCCTGTCTTAAGACTGGTCTTTTTAAGCAGGCTTTCTTATGACTCATTTTAATCATGTTATTTTATATTTAAGATGGGTTTGTATTTGCAAAACTTTCCATGTATTTGAAATTATGTCTGGCAACACTTATTAATTGTTTTTGGTTGATGTTTGTTGTAAGGCGACCTTGGGTGTTCAGAAAGGCACCATTTATAAATTCATTCATTCATTCATTTTCCTTCAGCTTAGTCCTTTTATTCATCAGGGGTCACCACAGTGGAATGAACCGCCAACTTATCAAGAATATGTTTTACACAGTGAATGCCCTTCCAGCTGCAACACAGTATTGGGAAACAGTACACACATTTACACACGCACTATGGCCAATTTTCATTCATTCATTCATTTTCTTTTCTGCTTAGTTCATTTATTAATTAGGGGTCACCACAGAGAAATGAACTTCATTGCAGCCTTCTAGCTGCAACCCATCACTGGGAAACACCCATAAACCCTCCTTCACACACATACACTATAAACAATTTAGCTCACCCAATTCACCTGTATCACATTTATAAATCAATAAATGAATTATTAATTATTTTCAAAAAAATATAGCAGTTCAATTAATTTTGTAAGACATATTATATTTATAGTTCTAATACAGAAATCTAAAAGTTAATAAAATATTTTTCATATTTAAAAAAAACATAATTGTTAATAAAGCAATTTTAAATACAGTAGGTTAAATGGATTATTTATTTATTTGACAAAACCATCTGTTCGGTTAAACCAAGTCATTTAAATTTTGCTTAAAAAATTGCCCCAATATTGGGTTTGTCCATATTTGATTAGTCGGATTATGACAACCTAGCATTTTTTACAGTGTATACAAATAATTCCATGGGTATTAAAGGGATAGTTCACCCAAAAATGACAATTCTGTCATCATTTAATCACCCTTATGAGTTTCTTTCTTCTATTGAACATAAAAGAAAGCTGAACACCTGTAAGCATTGACTTCCATATTTGCTTTTCCGACTGCGAAAGTCAAAGGTTACCGGTTTTCAGCTGTCTTCAAAACATCTTCTTTTGTGTGCAACAGAAGAAAGAAACTCATAAATGTAGGTAAACAACACTTGAGAGTAAATAGTTTCATCCCTTTAAGTACTAAACAATGTCTAAAAATAGAATGAGTAGATTACTGGTAAATCAGAGCAAAATGCAACTGCAGGTCTCCAGTGAGTGCATGAAGTGCAGAACATTAAACAACCCTGCCGTACTCGAGCTCACACGTATCTGAGCTATTGTTACCAGCAGAACAAAGCTCCGTCCAGATAAAACAACAATAGGCTATGTAGGGCTGCAGTGCTGGCCGTTACAGATAAGACTCTGGCAGTCGCCGCCTGGCTTTTCTCATGTGGCTTTTTTCCTTATGTGAAGGTCTCCTCCCTACAGCTGAACACAGGAGATCTGTCAGCTTCTCTACTGCCTTTCAAGAGCTCAGAGAGAGTGTGAAACACAAACCCCCCCGACAGCCACCATCAAAACACATGCTTACAATGCAGTCAAATCACAGAGAATCTGAGAACAGTCTGAAGCGCTTCACTGATGGTTCCTAAAAGAACCTTCAAATGTCCCATGAAATTAACATAAAGTGTTTTAGAATAAAGGGCTTTAGTATCAGTATTTTAGGATATCTATGAGCTAGGGCTGGGCGATTAATCGGAAAGTAATCGAAATCGGCATTTAGAACCTATAATCGATCAAAATTTATAGGACGATTTTTTCAATTACTTTCCCTACCACGTGTGGAGTCACGTGACCCCGCTCTGGTAACGGCTGAGGCTAATTTATACTTCTGCCGCCACTTTGCAGCCACATCTGATCCCTGGTCAAGTAGGATGATGATCCCATTAGTCTCACTTTGCACTAGAAGAGATACTGCTTATTTTCTGTTTCACTAAAACCTGTAAGTAAACTATGAGAGCAAAAAAATAAATAAAAAAATAATAATCATTCATTAATCGTAATCAAGTAAAAATGCTTAATTATTTGAAATTTTGATTTTAGGCCAAATCGCCCAGCTATACTATGGGCAAGTGAGCACCAAAACAGAGACATAAAACAGATATAAACATGTAAAGCTTGTAGTTTGTCACTGTCGCCTAAATTGAGCAACGATTTTTTACACGCCATCTCATACTTTAGTTTCTCACCAAATCTTGACTAATCAAATGCTCTCTAGTTATTGACAGGCCCCGCCCACTTTAAGACACAGCTCATTTGCTTTTCATTTGAACTCAACAACCACTTTCATTAGCAGCTGTTGTAAAACAAAACGCTATTGGCTGTTTTTTTAAAGGGGAGGGGCTACACTATGTCCTACCCTCTCTTCATGTTTCGGTTGACATTACGTCAAACATAAAATAAAAATGCACAATTCAAAGCACTTCACGGGACCTTTAAGATTCCATCTGAGAAAGCATCTTTATAGTAGATTATATATATATATATATATATATATATATATATATATATATATATATATATATATATATATGAAAATATATGTTTTTCACATTAAAAAGCTGTTGTTGGATCAAATAAAAAATGGTTTTACACCTAAAAAAAATTAAGCTTGCTTAATTTAAGTTACTGTAAGTTGTATTAGTTAAAAAGAAAACAGAATTTAACCTACACTGAAAAAAATATTCATTGGAAAACCTAAATTCTTTTAAGGTAAGTAGTTGCAAAGAATTTAAATGGGCTGATTTTGAGCAAACAAATTAAGTTGAACATTATTAAATTTAATTTGTTTGTTTAATTTTAGTCCATATTTTTTTTTTTTGCAAAAACTTACTTTAAAAGAAGCACATTTCAAAAAGACAGCATGGATGTAGAGCATTTTTCAATGAAAATATAGCATTTTCCTATTGATCTGGATTAATGTAAAAAAATTTAAAAACTGATCATGTGAATTAGGGCTGGGCGGATAAATGATAATATATTTAACTACGATAATATTTATGTCAAAAACAATGACAAGCTCTGGATTTTTTTACTCTATATTGATCTAAGAGCCAATCACACAGCAGAAATGAGCAACAATGGGAATCTAAAAGTGTGTTGATATTAGAGATGTACCAAATTTTCGCCCACTGAAAATTTATCAGTTGAATATATGTTATGCCATTTAATGGACCCTCTAATTTTTGTGGCTTCAGTCATTGTTGGGGTAATCTTAAATCTGGTAGCATTAATAACTTTTTAGGCATGGTATAGGTTTCTGATTGTACGATAGCCTTGGATAAAAAAAAATATCACGGTATTGTGTTTACTGCTGTAAAATAAATTCTTTTTAAACGTCGTAGTAAAAAACAACAACCTTTTCCCCATTATATTACTGTATATTACATTTTAGGAAACATTCAGAATATTTTGGAACAGTAAACACGTCGGGCTACATAATAAAAAATAAACAAAAAATAAACTGAAAAACTGATAAACTCTACGATATCCATTAGCTTCAAAAACACAGATTTCCTTGCAACACATAAAAAAACACTTTAAAAAAACCCTATACCTATACCTTAGAAACAGTATAACAAAACATTTTTGCGGTTTCAATATGGAAAACAATTATCAAGATTGCATTTTAGCTATATCGCCAATCCTTAACGTGATTGGTCCACTTATTGTATGTTAAATGAACTCTTTCAATAGATAACCAATTTTTGAAGTGTCCACTTCTTACAGATATGGAATTTGAAATTGGAATTTATAAGAAAAATTTAAATCCTTTCTTGAACTTCTTGATCCTTTCTTCTCAGCACAAAAAACAGAACATGGTTTTGGATTCTATGAATGTTTTATAAGTGATTTTTTTTTCTGTTGAGCAGAAAAGAAAACCAGTAGCCATTAACAGTCATAGGAAAAAATAAACAATGAAAAACAATGGCTACCAGCTACTTCTTAAAAATATTGTACTCTTGAGTATAAGTAAGAAAAGAAGTCGGGGGAGAGAAAATACTGACATAATTTTTAAGTGAACTATCCCTTTAAGAAACAAAGTTTTTTTAAAGTCTATGAATGAAGTTTTGTGTGAACAGACTTCCAGTAGGGGGACAGAAATCTCACAGATTTAATTCAAGTATCTTAATTTGTGTTTGGAAAATTGGTTTGGAACAACTTGAGAGTGTTACTAAATGATGGCAGAAATGTTCAAAAATAAAATATTACCAGATATCTATACACATGCAAATTAAACCACAGTGATTTCAGATCATTTTAGAATGTTTCTATATATGGGTGGAAATTTACAGCATGTGTGAGGACGGAAACAAACAAATCAGAGTGACACAATATGTGGAGCAGCAAACAGGAAAAGGAAAGAATCAGACAATGAACATCACACTGACGTCCAAACATTTAAATACATTCAATGTACGTCCTGTCCTGTGTACAAGCTGAGTAAGGATACACTGTAAATACTGTAAAAACAAGATAAAAGGTCTGAATTGACTAAGTGGTTAACCGATAAACAAGGGTTAATTCCCAAACTTAAATACAACCTTCATGTTAATAAATTCATTCTGATATCACATTTCAGGAATTGCTTTTTACTTCAGTTTAACAGATACTTCACTTCTTAAACTCTTTTAAACAGATTCAATATATTGTCCTTCAAGATTTACTTGACAGTAAACAGTAATTCTACTGTCAATACTGTATTTATCTTATCTATAATAATCATTCATTCATTTTCCTTCACCCTAGTCCCTTTATTAATCAGGGGTCATCACAGCGCAATGAACCACCAACTTATCAAACATATGTTTTACACAGCGGGTGCCCTTCCAGCTGCAACCTAGTACTGGGAAACACCCATACACACTCACATTCACAGACATACACTATGGCCAATTTAGTTTATTCAATTTACCTATAGCAGAGCACCTGGAAGAAACCCCCGCCAACACAGAGAGAACATGTAAACTCCACACAGAAATGCCAACTGACCCAGTCAGGACTCAAACAAGTGTCCTTCTTGCTGTGAGGCGACAGTGCTAACCACTGAGCCACCGTGTCGCCTATAACAATCATTATTTTGTATATTATTCAAACAAACAAAACAAAATAGTTGTATGTTCCACATATTTTTGACAAAATTCACCTCAAGTTGGCAGGTTTTATTTCGGAAATGTGGCAAACATACCCCAATATTGCTAATATAGGCTCCTGTAGTCCTGTAAACATCTTCAGGTTAATAATAATAAAATAAAAATAAAAAAAACTTTAGTCTGTTGTCTCAAACATCCATATAAAGCAAAAATGCAATCCATTCTCAGAGAAAACAGAATAAAAAATATTCTTAAAATAAAAAGCAACATCGCCTATTAATAATAAAATAATCAAACAAACAAAGAATGGCAAACCTCCATTAGGTTTAAGTTAACAAACTTACAAATATAGCCTATATTTTAAACTAATTTCCAACTATTTTACCTCACGTGCAGTTTTACTTAAATATGGTAAAAAGTAGGCTAGACTACAAATTTGCATGGTTCTTAATAAGTCTATTTGTTAATAAAATTTCACATGATTTTGCTATCAAAATACCATAATATTTTCATATGACATCATCAATAGGTTGCATATTTAAAGCTGTCTTGATGACATAAACAACATTTAAATCTGAAATAAATACTACAGTTTAACATCCAAAGTTGACGGAATAATCAAAAACATCATTAAAAAGCCTACCGAATTTTGTTCCCGGTCGTCTTTCCTCGTTCTGGACACTTTTTATTCCACTTTCTGGCGAAATGTCACTGATATGAGTGTCGTGAAGATGCGCGGGCGCGTGTGTGCACGCCTTGACTAGAAACACACCGGCAGCGCGCGAGACAGACACAGACGGACACTCCTCCTCTGATCCTTCAAACTCCTGTCACATCCGTCCACAAGTTCTCATGGCGCTCTCTGAGGTGTTATTTAAGCATGTGTGTAGCTTCTCTGCCAGCAAACAGGCCAGTACAACTTCAAAACATATTAGGCGACTTGTGTGGACAGATAAGTTTATCTTGTAGATATTGTAAAGGGGATTACTACCAAAGCCATTCCACGGCACTGGTGATATTTTCAACAAACAACTAAATAAAGAAAAAATATATGTATGAAAAATAATGCTTCCAAATGGCGTCTTTCCATTGAAATTACAGAATAAATATTTATATTGACTGAAGAACCTTTAAGTTCTGAAAGGGATAGTTCACCCAAAAATGAAAATTTACTCACAATTTACTCTTCCTTAAGTGGTTATAAACCTTTATGAGTTTCTCACTTGTTGAACACAAACATATTTTAATGAAAGCTAAAAAAGTGTGACCATTGGCATCCATAGTAGGACAAATACTACAGAAATCAATGTTACCAGTTTCTAACATTATTCAAATATCTTCTTTTGTGTTTAACAGAAGAAAAAACTCAGGTTTAGAAGAAGTTAAAAATGGCAGTGGCGCAGTAGGTAGTGCTGTCGCCTCACAGCAAGAAGGTCGCTGAGTCCCTGGTTCGAACCTTGGCTCAGTTGGTTTTTCTGTGTGGAGTTTGCATGTTCTACCTCCCTTTGCGTGGGTTTCCTCTCGATGCTCCGGTTTCCCCCACAGTCCAAAGACATGCAGTACAGGTGAATTGGGTAGGCTAAATTGTCTGTAGTGTATGAGTGTGTGTGGATGTTTCCCAGAGATGGGTTGTGGCTGGAAGGGCATCTGCTGCTTAAAAACTTGCTGGATAAGTTGGCGGTTCATTCCGCTGTGGCAGCCCCGGATTAATAAAGGGACTAAGCCGACAAGAAAATTAATGAATATATATATATATATATATTTACCTTTTATTTATAGCCATTTTTCATGCACCCAAGGGCAACTTACATACTGTAGCACCCACGTCATAAAAACACAAGCAGTGAAAAGCAATAGACAGGATATTATACCAGCAAATCATTAAAAGTTCTCCTAAACACACTAAAAAAAATTTGTTTTTTTTTTGTCAGAGATTTAAAATTAGAAATAGTGTCCACCTGGTGAATGTGCAAAGGTAGGGAGTTTAATGCCTTTGGTGCTAAAGGTAAAAGGCGTACCACGGAATTACTTCATCTTAAAGTTTGGAACAAATAACAACTCAGAAGAAGATGATCTCAAGCGCAAAGTAGTGTACAAATGAGGATCAGAAAAACAGAGAGGTGGCAAGTTATGATGATAATATTTATAGATAGATACATTGTGATAGTGACAGGTTTGATGTCATATTTACAGGACTGCACAGAGTAACTGAGATGACATCTATTGAAATCTGACATGGATGAAAGAATAAAACTTTGTAACAGGGTTGACAGCAACGGGTTTGACTATTCAATTTCATTTATTAATTGCTGGCCCATAGTTCAATAAACAATTACAAAGGCAGCTGTTAAAGTTAAAAGTTAATTGTCTATAGTTTTACTTTGAAAATTGGTAATAGTATTGACATTACATGTTATCAGACAAACCTTATAAAATATACAAAATATAGCATTATGTTAAGGAGAGAATACTTATACTTTAAACAATATACAAATGTAGCTACTATTCTGCCGTTAATTTCCCACTTAAGTCCCACTGAAAAAAAAAAATAAAAATTTGGTGGACAGGCCAAAAGTTGTACCTTTATTTGCCTAAATAAAATTGTTATTATTAAAAATAATTAAATTAATAGTTTATATAAATATATAATTAATTTAAATAAAGAATTAGATGTAATATCAATGCAAAAAAAAAAATGCAAATTACGATTTGCAGTTCAAACTTTATTAACTTTTAGTTGTCTATATCTTACTATTTCTTAAAACTTATATTGTTTTGTTGCTTTTTTTCTGTTAAATATATTCTGCAAAGTACAAATTGTAAATCATATTTTAAGTAACCACAAGATATATCACATCATATTGAAATTAAGATCTTTTCCCTTTTGTATATTTATCACTATTTATTGAGAGTTAAAAAAAAATAAAGAAAAAGTAACTCCCGAATTATATTTCCTTACTAGACTCAGAGTATTGTGAGTTAATGTAATAACTTTTTTCCTAAATTCTCACTTCAAAAGAACAGCTTTGTAAACTTTTCAACCACGTAAAGCAATGCTTCCATCTGTTGGTTACATGTGGAATTGTATTAGCCTACATGCCTAAAAGTCCAATGCAATGTAATAATAAATAATATCAGCCAGATTCAGCCAGATTCATTCACAAAGAAAGACACGATTGGGGCACTATAAATCAAACAAACAGATTAAAAACAATTATTGTATAATTGTAAAATGTATCGGGTGAGGCAGTGGTGCAGTAGGTAGTGCTGTCGCCTCACAGCAAGAAGGTTGCTGGATCGCTGGTTCGAATCTCGGCTCAGTTGGCGTTTCTGTGTGGAGTTTGCATGTTCTTCCTGCCTTCGCGTGGGTTTCCTCCGGGTGCTCCGGTTTCCCACACAGTCCAAAGACATGCGGTACAGGTGAATTGGGTAGGCTAAATTGTCCGTAGTGTATGAGTGTGTGTGGATGTTTCCCAGAGATGGATTGCGGCTGGATGGAAAAAATTGCTGGATGAGTTGCCGGTTCATTCCGCTGTGGCGACCCCTGATTAATAAAGGGACTAAGCCGACAAGAAAATGAATGAATGTAAAATATATCTTACAAATTGTATATCCACAAAGGCAAGTTCACCAAACCAACTCTGCTTTTTTTATTTAAAACATTTTCGACATTTGTTTAACAACTTCAGTTTGTAATGACTTTAACTTATCTACATTCTTTTGCTTTAACTTGTATGCATACTGATGTAAAATTGTAGATCTTACCCTTATGTTTTTGTGCAGTTATTCTTCTTTAGCCTCATTTAACGAACGATTCTGAAGTTTAATGTAACTTTGGCGTTCTCCGCTGGTCATACCCTAGTATAACACAGTCCATGGACAGCCTCTGTGCATTACAAGTTAATTCAACAATTTTACATTCATTCATTTTCCTTCGGCTTAGTTTCTTTATGTATACCCTTAGTCCCTTTATTTAGTTATACCACCAGGGGCCGCCCCTCTTAAATGCGAGTCTGTTCTGTGCTTTCGCTTTGTTTAGCATTGAAAACACTTTGAAATAAATATAAAAAGTCCCGAGTTACATTTCCTGCATGCTTTCTCAATTATCTGTACTCTGTAGAAATCATTCTAATATGATAATTTGCTCAAAAACATTTCTTAAAATGACTGATGTTGGGGCGGCATGATGGCTTAGTAGTTAGCACTGTCACCTCACCTCACAGCGAGAGGGTTGGTTCAAGTCTCAACTGGGCCAGGAAGCATTTCTGTGTGGAGTATGTTCTCCTCGTGTTGGTGTGGATTTCCTCTGGGTGGCTGTAGTGTATGAGTGTGTGTGCGAATGAGTGTGAAAGGGTGTGTCCCAATACTGGGTTGCAGCTGAAAGGGCATCTGCTGTGTAAAAAATATGCTGGAATAGTTGGCGGTTCATTCCACTGTGGTGACTTCTGAAATAGAGACTAAGCCGAATAAATGAATGAATGAATGAATGAATAATCAATGTTGAAGAGTATATCATATTTCTCCTTGTGAAACGTGATTTTCACACAAAGATAACCACATGAAAACCAAAATGAAGATTAAAGTGTAAACCAAAAGAGGAAGTAGAACAGGAACTGAGGCTAATGTGTCTACCACAGACAGTAATATCTCACTTAGCTTAATTCACACTTTCAAAAAGCAAAAAAAAAAAAAAAAAAAAAAAGTTTATTGGCACATTTACTACATTTATGTGAACTTAAAGTCAGAATTATTAGCGCCCCACCCTCGTTTAATTTTTTTTGTTTAACAGGGCAAGGAGAAAGCATGGGAAAAGTCTTATTTGTTTTATTTCAGCAAGAATAAAAGCAGTTATTAATTTTTAAAAACCATTTTAGGCAAAATTGTTAGTCCCTTTATGCTATCTTTTTTTCCGAAAATCTACAGAACAAACCATCATAATACAATTACTTGCCTAATTACACTAACCCTTCCTAGTTTCCCTAATTAACCTATAGTTAAGCCTTTAAATGTCACTTTAAGCTTTATAAAAGTGTCTTGAAAAATATCTAGTCAAATATTACGTACTGTCATCATGACAAAGATAAAATAAATCAGATTTTAAAAATGAGTTATTAAAACTATTATGTTTAGAAATGTGTTGAAGAAATCTTCTCTCCGTTAAACAGAAATTGGGGGAAAAAATAAACTGGGGGACTAATAATTGTGACTTCAACTGTAAGTCTGATCTCCTTCTCAGTACGTCATTATTGCCCTGTTTGTATATAAACTGATAAACAATACCAGCATTGATATCATAATAAAAAAGTACAATTTTCTCAATTCATAAATCAGCACTTTTATTTTTTGCTTTACTTAAAAATATTCTTCAATACTCTGTTTTGAGTCCTAATGTAACCCCAAGTAGTGTGGTTCAACAGTGTAAATATAAGAATGAAATGTGCATGTTTCTTCATTAATAAATATACATTTTCATTATCGCATTAAATTATGATAATAAAGAATTCAGTTACAACACACTCATATGAGAGAATTAAAATAAGGCCACTAAGCATTTAGATATTTAACAAGTAACACAATATATTACAATATAAACTGTGTATATTGTGTAATTTACAAATTTAAAAAAACAAATTGTATGAATAAATGCAAAATAATTTTGATTAATACACAAAATAAATACAGCTATTATAAAATGCTGCAGGAAGAAGGGTATTTGGTAGTGTGAACCTTGTTTTCTCGGCCGAAAACAAAGTAATCGTAGTCTTTTCCACTGTAAGCGTAGTACACATGAGTGAGAGGAACCAGCTCAATGATTTGTCGCTGTAAGAAAAGTAGACTGTATTAGTTGTGATAATAGCACAATCTAAAAACCTACTATTTTAACAAACAAAATAAAAGATGAAGGTCAAACTCTTTCAAATAGGCTTCAATACGCCACTTTTTAATTGTTCATGACATTTGCTTCACCTAGTGGTTATGTGTGGTATTGCATTCTTAATCTTCTTTGTGAGCCACATATAATTTCATATATTTAAGTTACTTTGACTTGTTTTTGCCACAGTTTCTGCTCACCTGCTGCAGGATGCGGCTCACGGCAGAATATTTCAGCAGGTGATTCTGAATTGCTCCTTTTGAGGCATCACAAATGTCATGGTCAGGAAATCCCTGTATCGGATAAACCTGCAAACATGCATTATGCCTTAAAATATATACATTTCCGTGCACACTGATACAGGAGACACATTTAAGATACATATTTCGGAGTCATCAAATGAAAGAAGAACTCATATTAACTGCACTGGAACATTTTATGTTGTGACTTTTGAAATGCTTAACCATCAGAGGAGCCTGCAGCCGTACGGCTGTACGCATACCAACCATGAAAGGTTGCGAATTAATGCTGCTTTTCTATTGATTTTTTTATTTTGACATAATTTAAATTGACTATTAAACATCATACACTACGATATATTGACAAAGCAAGAAAGAATGAATAAATAAAGGTGTGCGTATGTGTGTTTTAAAGTGTGTATGTACTTGGATGGTGGGAGATGGGTAAATAAATCTATTGGCTTTAATTTTGTTGGCATTTTTTCTGCACACTGAAAATTACAATTTTGATGGCTATTGTTTAAAACCAGGTTCAAAATGAGTAAACACTTTCTAAAACACCTAAACTTAATTGAGACATATGCCAAAAGGCATTTAACACCTGAGCCGGGGGAATTCCAGGCCCAGCCCATGTCTCTTTCATCGGACAATCTAGATCCATCTGCGCAGTCTCCTCGCATGGAACTGCTAACATTCAATGTGTTTTAAAAATTTTACCTGACAGACTGACACAAATATGCAGACTTCTCCGATCTCATGAATTTCTGAGTTTTCTCACCCTTCCAACCAAGTTTTTTTTGTTTGAGGTAATCTTGGAACACGTTCAGTGCTGCTGGGAATTTTTTTTAAAAGCCTGTCCTTCTTATTCAAATAACTTGATTAAAAAAAAAAAAAAAAAAAAAATTATATATATATATATATATATATATATATATATATATATATATATATATATATATATATATATATATATAAAACTAATATACAAATTATACAAAAACAAAATTGGTTTCAAAAAGATGTTTTTTTACAGGAATATATACAAATTATATTTTAGTTTAAACCAGTCCACTACTCAGCTGTGCGAGTGGATGATTTGTTGGGTTAAGCGGAAAGTACGGATTTAAGTAATGGTTGACTGTAGTTGTTGTATCCCAAACCTCTGTCATATATTTGCATATTTTTTTTATCTTAAAGATTACATCTTAAACATCTGATTTTTCCTTGGTGCTGGTGTGCTTTTATTTTGTCCATCTCATTCACGGCAAGTTCAGGTGTTTAAGCAACCCTGGCAGGAAAATGCAAGGAAAAAGAACATTTCTTAATATTTAAAAAGGAGACATTAGTTTCATCCTATCAATGTCATAACAAATGCCTTTAAATAATGTAACCTTTTACAGCAAGCATCAGTGTTTCTTGAGATAAGAATAAGGGATGATAGTGCTGGATATTTGTGTATGCAATATAATCCTGCAGGTGCCCCTGCCCAAAATAACCATAATTTCTGAATTTACATTTTATTTAATCTAAAAATTTATTCATTACATAATTTTGACATATTCAAATGAATTTGGAATGGAAACAGGAGATCACTATTATGAGTATTTGCGTTGCAATTCCGGCACTGGCCATGGATATTAGCATTACAACATTAACAGAGACATTGTTTTTAAAGCGTTGTTTTTTTAGCGTCACAGTGACATGAGGTAAGAATGTTTCACCTTAGAAAATGAAAAAATATACATTGAAAATTGCCGTTAATGATGATGAAGATCGTCTATATGCTAAGTTATAAAATATTTATTACAATAAGAGTGTAATCTTTTTTTTTTCTTTTGCACACTTTTTAGCTTACCGTTTGTATAAACCTATTTTACAACAAATACCATTCAAACGAAGAGTCATTCAGCAAAACCATTATTTGTGGTTACCGTTCCACTACTACAAAGTAAAAGCATGGCTAATTATCACAGAGTAGTATTTGAGGCTTTGGAAAACTGCGAACATGAGGGTTAATAAAATATCTGACTCTGAAATATAAAAGAATGACTGAATCATTTTATACCAGGAGGTTTTCGTCAACAAAGAAAGCTTCTCCAGAAACCTTCTCAAACTTCTTCAGTGGAAATTCAGGCACTCGGTCAGGTATAAACTCAAACACCTGATTCTTCCTGTGAAACATTGTATGTTACTCAAAGATAACCACAAGAAAACTTAATTAACAGGCAAATACCAAAACAAGAACTGAAACTATCGTGTCTACCACAGACAAGAAAAGACATTTTATTTGCACATTTACCAGGTAACAGTGAGCTGTATGAAATGCATAAGCTTTCTTTGTCCATTACACGTGAGGCAGTCTTTGCAACCCTTTCCATGACAAGACAAACACCTGAAAAATCAAATGTTTTTTCTTATTATTATTATTTCACACAAAGACGTAAAACACATTTGAGATTGAGTTAATCCCTCAAATCACCTTTTTCTACCCCGCCCGTGGCAGTTTGTGCACCTTCGGTTGCGACCGTGACCAGATCCGTGACAGAACATACAGCGGGTCTGAATTGGTTTTGGAGATTTTTCTCAGTCAGTAGAATAAAATGCTGTCAGAAGTAATTTGATAAATAAACTTGCTTACCATTCCTCGTCCGCGGCAGTGTGTACATCTCACTTTGCCATTTCCATGACAACAGTAGCAGGGCTGCAATTACAATGCAATTTTGTGACAGGCATAGAAAAATGAAAATAAAAGCAACCCAAGCTCATTCTGAAAACGTAACTGAAACCTGAAACGTTTCTGGAGACAGCAGAAAATGTCCCGGGGGGGGGGTACGTACGGCTGTGTTTATTTTTTTCAAGCGAACGCTGCGGGGCGGAGTGACGCTGTTCCCTTTCGCGCTTGCCTTACCTTACCTCCTTGTGGAGGGCTTCCCCGCTGCTACCCGTTTGTCCACTCAGCTCACCGTGTACGTCGGCAGGCTCGAGATACAGAGAGGAGTCGACCACGGCGACCGGTTTCGAGTCCGGGGAAGAGTGGTTCCAGCAATCAGGTAAGACAAAAACAAAATCGCAAAAATTAAGTGAACGAGTTTCGTGACAGGGTGAGAAAGTGGTGAAATCCGTAAACGCGGTAGAAAAAAAAAATCGGTGCTTTTATTTTTTTGGACAGCTTTTGTAAACTGTCGCTCGGGTTTAGGGAAGCGAGCGGGCGGGCGGTTCGATCGGTAAAATTGGTTGGGTTCAGGGAAGGAGAAGGGCGGATCGGCTGATTGGCCGGTCGCGTAGTCAATCATCCGGTCAGTCGGACAGCAGCCTCCGGTGGGTTCACGCGAGAACAGCGCAGGCGCAAACCGCACTCGCGAGAGGCGTCTGAGGTGCGAAAAAGCGGCCTCTCGCAGATTTGCAAAAACAAAAACTGCAGCCGTATGTACCCGCCGGGATGTATTCCGCGGTCTCCAGAAACGTCCGCGGGACTACGTTTCCACAATGAGCCTGGGTTAAATAAAAGTCTGACTAAGGGTGTTTGGTGCACTAAGGAATATTTTAAAAACGATTTTTAGATAAAATCTTAAAAACACAAGCAACCAATCAGCAGCAAGAGGCATGACAGTGAATAGATAGTAAATAGGAGTGGAGTCTTGTTTTCCTATGCTTTCAAAATTAGAGTTGTCACGATACTGGAATTCGGTACCAATCGATACTGAAGTTTTAAAATGGTCAATTTCCCACTAAAATTTGAGCACTGTTGAGCACGTTCTTAAACAGCGCTGATTTGCCATTGTGTTCACATGCTCAACAGAAATGACTGTGATTGGCTGTGAAGGTTATCAGTTCACAGAACTCACCACTGTTTACTGAGTGTAACTACAGATACAGGGACACTGGAGCATTTTAAAGTCACGTCGATCAACTGGTATGTCTATAAGCAGATATACGAGTGATCTGCTGATGAATCGCGGCTTTAAAATCCTCCAGTGTCCCTGTATCTGTGGTTACACTCAACAGTGGTGAGTTGACGACCTTCATGGCCAATCACAGTCATTTCTGTTGAGCATGTGAACACAATAGCAAATCAGAGGTGTTTAAGAATGTGTTCAACACCGCTTAAAATGGACTTTTTAAAAATTCCAGTATAGATTGGTACTGAATTCCAGTATCATGATAACACTAGTCAAAATTCAACATTGTTTGGCAAAATTGGCTTTGTGCAACTTTAAGAGCACTAGGTCTGATAGGCTTAACTTTGAGCTGGTTTTAATTAGTAAGTAATGTATGTAAATTTAGATACCTTTATAAATGAAGAGTGTGGGACTCTGACTTTCTGAATGGAGTCAGTGAATTTGGGTGGGTAAGAGACCTGGATGTGCCATGGTAATGGACTCACTCCATTCTGAGGCCCGTCCACATACTGACCTGAGACGGATGAAGAGGTTTTGTTTTATTAATTAAGCTTTGGAATGTTTTAAAGTTATGTATCTGTTTGTACAAATCGGATTAGGCTCACAAACCATATATCCAGGTGTTACTTTAGCAAACATCAACAGTCAAGGCTGAAATTTTTCATACCCCTGCAAATTGTGACACAAAGGGCCCTATCATACACCCGGCACAATGTAGCGCAAGACGCGACGCAGTTGTTGTTTGCTAGTTTCAACTTGGCGCAAGAGTCGTTTTGAAGTTTTGCGCCACGCTTTTAAATAACAAATGCATTTGCGCTCATGTGTGCCCATATGCGTTCTAGTCTAAAAAAGGAGGCGTTTTGAGGCGCATTGCTGGTGCATTGCTATTTTGAGAAACTATAATAGTCTGTTCTATAGACCAGAACAAAGCCTGTCTAAAGTCCAGCGCAGAGCGCGTTAGTTGTGCGCCTCGCTTACACATTGCTTAATACACACAAGATGTAGAGCAATACACAAATATTTTTACATATGAAAAATAATTTTAAAAATTGATGATATATATAGGCAGGGCTTGACATTAACCTTTTTAATCACCGGCCACTGTGGCTAGTAGTTTTCCAATGTTACTAGCCACTCTCTATTTTCACTAGCCATAATTTTGTTGTTGGGAAAATATATTTTATATGCAAAAATTTGACTTTGACATGCTAAAATTACTTGCATGTCAAAATTACATTGTCTCCATGCCTCCTCATTCATTTCACTTTTTGTTTGTTGAGTATGAGCTTGTTTAATGAGCATGAGCAAATGGGTTGTGGTTTCATAGTGTTATATTGCAATTAGTTTTTATTTTACATGACTTTTCAGAGCTCAAAGATAAGGATTTACCAAATTTATCTCTATAAGCACATGAAACAATAATTATTTCTTAGCCACAAATTTTAAATGTCAAAACAATCAAAATATAGCTGTATACTATACTTTTTATTTAATAAAACATTTCTTAAAAAAGAAAGAAAAGCAATTGACTATTTAAAAATAGTAGTTGTCACGTATCAAAAATATGCACAGTAATCTGTCGTGGCTAAAGATCTCTCGGATCTCCAGTCAACAGCATATAAATCGAGAGTTAATCTCCCATTAAAGTAATGTCGTAAAAAAAGATCATTAAACCATTTTAACAAAATAAAAGAAAATAAAAGTTTAAGCAAATGAAAGAAGGTGAAAAAACATACCGTGTTTGATAATGAAAGGATGATCACATGCACACGGTTAATTTTAGGCCAATTAATAATCTGTTTAAAGTGAAAGCAACCAGTGCTGCTTACAAAAAGACACATTTTAAGCGCTTGAAAGCAGCAGGACCGTGAGTGCATGTTCATCACTTTTTGTCTAGTCTATTTGAAAGAGAGCCGATCATAGTTGCGTTTCCAGACCCTGTTCGAGACACGGTTGCCTCACGAAAAGAAAACGAGAGTGCGCACGTGTTTTAGGAAGACGCACATCACATCAGCTGTTAGCGCATCCTCTCATTCGGTATTCACTTGCTTTCTTCTGCTCGCGTGATCACAATTATTCTACTTCTCAAGTCTAAGATCATATTTGCACTCATATTGGGTCATCCTTATATTGTCGAACCCTGCTTTTAAGAAAACTACAATTTAAAAATTATTTTCAACCAGCCAAAGTGGCTAGTGGAGTGACTGTCTAACCCGCCAAAGCTGAAATCTACCCGCATTTGGCGGGTTGGCAGGTGTTAATGTTAAGCCCTGTATATAGGATAAAATAAGGATATATATATATAGGATAAAAATACAAAGGATTAAAATATTACAAAACATTATTTTCTAGCCTACATAAACTTAAAAACCATACTTTCATGCCTTCTTCATCTTGGAGGCTTTTTCAGTTTATTCGTGACAATTTGCTTTTGTATAATGTTATTATTATTAGCAGTATTATTTATTATATGCATATATATGATATATTATATAACAAGCTTAGATTTGCTCACCTCCATATGGGGCACAGCATGTGTATTATGATGTAACTCAGTGTTTTGACCACACTTTGTTATTGTTGTTCATTTATTTGTTTGCTGGAAATTAGAACTCAATTTAGAAACAGTTTTGAATCAAATGTTTGAGCTTAACAAACTAAATGAATTATTTATAGGCTAATTGATGTCTGTGCGTACAAGGTTTCCCTATCTACCAGAGCGAAAGTGAAAGTAGACAATGAGAAGGCCTTATCTCTCATTCTCGCGCTGCAGATGCTCTGTAACTGTTGTCTCTCAATTGAATCGTTCGGTTTTTCCACTTACAAAGTCGCCATGTAATAATCAAAAGCACCATGGCGCGTAACGCGTAAAACACTATCGGTTGGGTTTTAGCTAGGTCAGTCGATCACTCAGTCAGTCAACACCGGCCTCTGGTGGATTTACAGGAGAATGCCGCAAATAGCACTCGGGAGAAATTTGAGATCTCAGAACGCGTACACAGCGGCCCCTGGCAGATTTGTAAAAAACAAAAACTACAAAAAAACATACCACCTGGGACTTATTTGGTGCTCTCCAGATAGTGATACATTTTCAAAGTGAGCCTGGGTTGAACATTTCTGTCAAAGTATAAATGTATACTGGTGTCTTCTGATACCTGTGTGTGGCTCTGATTCCCACGCACTCGATCTGGACTCGGTAAATGTTTCCAATCGGTACTGAAAAATGTTACAAGAGAAATTGCTTAGATTGTTCTCAGTATAAGTGCTTTAATATGTTATTTATAAATCTGCCCAGGTTAAAGTTGGATGATACTGTGGAGAGATTTACACGGTAAACTGTAAAAGGCTTCAGCTCTTTGAAGATCAGATTTTTGGCAGGCTTGCTGCTGTATGTCCATTTTTTACCAACGAACTGGAGAAGAGCATCTCTCGCAGTATCCTCTGAGACACTGGGCACCCTGATGGAAAAAATAAATCAATCTATACTCAAACAAATACTCAAATTCCCTGTTCAGTATGCAAATAATAAAATTTGTTCCTTAGCCAATGTTGAATATATTGTATTTGTACACTAAATAAAAATGGTATTCAAGTGAAAAATAATGTTTAATATCACAAAATACAACCATGCATGTTCAACATGTTATATCAGTTAGACCAGGAAGTAACAGTTTCAGATTATCACTTTTTACAGTGTAATTTTCGATATTGATATAATTGATATAATGTACTTACATGACATTTGGAACTGAGGCATTCTTGTCATTTTCGGGTTTAGGTACAAAGTCTGGTGGAGGAGGACAGTCTACAAACAAGCCCACAAACATAACAATCCTTATTATGTGAAGCAGCATAATTATAATAATAATGTAATAAAATTAATATAATAATAGTATCGTAATAATACTATTAATAGAAATAAAATATTGTTGCAATAGTGCCTTGAAGTATATACGTATATTATATATATTTATACAACAGTTCTGTTTGGTTCTTGAATCTGATTGGCTGATAGCCGTGACATTTTTGGCCAGTAACATCACACAAAGGCCTCTTCACCCTTCACCTCTGTGTATTACTCCGCCCACATACAGCCAGCAACAAGCAGAGAGACTCTCCAGTTTGACAAATATTACTGTTGTCATACAATAAAATGTACTTTTGAGGCCAATGCACGCCTCCCATCAGTGATGATATACAGCCATATCGCTACTTGTGTGATGTTATATATATTATTTTTATACTGTAAAAGAATATATAACAGTATCTTAGTAATAATCCCTCTGTGTTTATTACAGTACATTAGAACTTGTAATAAAAATAGCAATATTAAACTTATTTAATGTATAATATTGCATTAAAGCATTTTCAATAATACAACATAATTAGTTTCTTAATAAAAATATAATGCATTATTAAATTATAAATGGTCAAATATACAATTATATGTGTATTCTAATAATAGCACCATAAATTATTACTCTTAACAGCATCATGTTGATTGGTATCATTTTCATCTTTGTTTTGAGTTTTGAGTGTATTTGATCTTTCACCTCCGCCTGTGTTTTCCTCATAGCCTGAAACCGTGTCTAGCCATCCAGGAGGTGGAGCAGTCGGACCCTCCTCAGGAAGACCGGGGTCAAGAGTGTCTGCAGAAACACATCAAGACATTTATGACCCATATCCAAGACCAGCATCTTCCTCTATCAACATCCTCTGTTGATCCTAGGAACAAAAATACTATCCAAAAGCCATCGCCTTAAAATCTGCATCCAAATTTTCCAAATAGTTTATCCATGTTGATCCTTGAACATTATTAGGAATCCAGGAACATTTTCAAAACACTGTTAAGAATAGATCTTCCAAAAATGTAAAATGAGTAAGTAAACAGAAAATACTTGTTATTAGGGCTAGAAAATATTCAGTTCAAGTCATAAATATTAGACCCCCTGTATATTATTTTGCCCAATTTCTGTTTAACGGATTTTCAACACATTTCTAAAGATAATAGTTTTAATAACTTATTTCTAATCACTGATTTATTTTGTCTTTGCCATGATGACAGTACATAATATTTTACTAGAAATGTATCAAGATACTAGTAATCAGCTTAAAGTGACATTTAAAGGCTTAGTTAAGTTAATTAGGAAAGTCATTGCATAAAAAAACATGCTTAAGGATGACCTATAATATTGACCTTAAAATGTTTTTAAAATATATTTTACATTTTATTCTAGCCAAAATAAAACTTTCTCCAGAGGAAAAAATGCTGTGAAAAATCCTTGCCCGGTTAATCAATGTTTGGGAAATATTTAAAAAAAATAAAAATTACAAAAATAAATCACAGGAGGACTTAAAATTGTAACTTCAACTGTATATCACTAAATTATTGTTATTGTGATAATAGTACATGCATTAAACACATTACAGATATGCATTTTATGCATTGGTTGTTTATCTAAATTTGACTATTCAGATGGCGCCTATGGCCACTTTTTAGTCAAAGTTAATTTCATATGAAATGATGGTGTACACAATATTCACCAACATTTTAACATTTTATAAAAAATGAATCACTTCCTGGACATCAGATATTAGGCATGGATATATATATATATATATATATATATATATATATATATATATATATATATATATATATATATATTACGATCGTCGTTTTCGAAAATATTACTTCGCTTTGTAAACGTTCATTATTAGCATTTGTTGAGTTTACCCATACAGTTTGATAGAGCGATTGGACCCGGAAGCTAATCAAAGCCAGAATATCCACTGAGGTTATCACTCACACATAGGGCTCTATTTTGACGGTCCATGCGCAGAGTGCAAAACGCAGGGCGCAAACGCTTTCAGGGCGTGTCAAAACGCATTTTTGCTAATTTAAGCATGGGAAATCTGCCTTGCGCCGTGGCGCATGTTCTAAAAGGGTTGAGTTTATTTTCTTAATGAGTTATAGGTGTGTTTTGAGAATAAACCAATTAGAGTCTCATCTCCCATTCCCTTTAAGAGTCAGCTGCGTTGCACCAAGAGCGCATTCGCTATTTACAGGGCGCAAAGTAAGTCTAAGTGGAAAAAATGAGCATTTCACAAGCAAACAGTTAACAGTTTTTTAACAGAAAACTGTTAAACAGAGCATCTACTGCGTGAGAATGAGAGATAATGGAACACTTTCACTTTCGCTCTTGGATAGGGAAACCTTTATGCACAGACATCAATTAGTCTATAAATAAGTACTTTTGTTTGTTAAGCGCAAATATTTGTTTCAAAACTATTTCTAAATTCAGTTCTAATTTCTAGCAAACAAATGAATGAACAATAATAACAAAATGGGCTTGAAAACCTGAATTATATCCTAAAACACATGCTGTGCCCCATATGGCCTTAAACCTGACAGGTGAAAATCTAAGCTTGTTTTTAATAAAACAAATATAAATATAGATATAATAAATAATACTGCTAATAATAATAACATTTTACAAAAGCAAATTGTTATGAATGAACTGAAAAAGCCTCCCGAGATGAAGAAGACATATAAGCAGTGATTTTTCATGTTTATGTAGGCTAGAAAATAATATGTTTTGTAATATTTTAATCCTTTATATTTATATTCTATATCTATTCTTATTGTATCCTATATATATCCTTAATATTTAATTTTTTCATATGTAAAGATATTTGCCTATTGCTCTCTTGTGCGTATTAAGCAGTGCACATTGATACCGTTTTTAGTCTAAATTAGAATTAATTATATTTAAATTGAGTTAATTACTTAATTAGACCTGTTATCTTTGATATCATTGATATCATTGAATAAATTAATCACTTATAAACAGCTAAAAAATATATAACATATTTCTAAAGAAATGGCATATTGTAAGAAATATCGTTATAGCTATATTCAAATGACAATATCGCATATTTTATTGCGATATATCGCAATATCGCAGCCCTACTTGTTACTCACAAAGTCTGGTAATTGTTAATAGATGACTGTGATTTTTTTTGACCAGTTCCCTGTATAAAAATTCAAACCTAAAATTAAACACTTTTTGAATTTGCATTGTAAATCACTGTAACGCAACAGCAACAAAAGATAATGTCTTACATTTTTATCATAGTGATATTAGACTTAATCATTTAGCAGATGCTTTTGTCCAAATCGACTTACAATTGAGAAGGCAATTAGTGATTCAACAAGAAGAGTCAATGCACACATGAAATCCTAATTAAACAAAGGAACTGGTAGTTCTAGGTAGGATTGTCAAAGGTCCCATCAAATTAAAATTTTTTTTTTTTTTAGTTGTTAGTACCAGTATTGTTAGTGTTTAGGAAATCTATAAGCTTGTGTGCACAAAAACAGCAACAAAATGCTTGTTTACAGGATATAAAACCAGTATAAACATGTAAAGCTTGTAGTTTGTCACTTCCACCAAAATAGATCAACGGTTTTATTCACGTCACCCCATACTACTTCATACTTTCTCATCAAATAGAGACATATTAAATGCTCTCTAGTATCTGACATGCCCCACCCCCTTCAAGACACTTTACATTTGATGCACTTGTCCTCAACCACTCTCACTGGCTGTATTTTAAGAAGGGGAGGAGGAGCTACACTATGTCCCAACCTCTTATTATGTTTTGATTGCCACTACGTCAAATATCAAATAAAAAAGGCACATTGCGCAGTACTTTATGGGACCTATTAGTGCTAGAGTATAGAGGGGGTAGGTTTTTGAAGAGATCTAGATTGATTGTAAGACAATTGTCGGTCAAATAGTCAGAGAGATTAAAGAGTGTGTTTTCTACAGGTGGCTTGTCAAGCCCACTCACCTGTGTGAGGCACACTCGGAATTGCATAATGTTTTGAGGTTTTCATGTGGTGTGGTGGGGAGGAAAGGAGAAGGTGGGTCTTGGTTTTGGGAGGTTATCCATTTTGATAAATGTGCGTTAAATAACTTGCACTTGAATTTTATCACAGACAAGCTGCTCCTCCCATCATTCACTGCTATATTTTGAGGGCATTGTTTGTCTGGCACACAGGCCTCATTTTGCCCATTCTTCATGCTAAATCTGAAGTATGATCTCTGCTGAAGGAAACTCGCTCCAGCTGATATTTATAACCACTTGGCATTGTTCATGTACGTAACAAGATGTTTGTGTGTAGTATATTTAACTCAAAGCACCGAGGGAAAGCACCCTACTAATTAAATGAACCGCTGCCAAATACTGATTGCTAAAAAATGTGTTTATATTCTGTTGCCTAGCAATGCAGCATATTTTAAAGAGGACATACAGGGTGCCCATCTTAGTCCAAATACAGAGATTTGTACTTTTTTTTTATTTCCATGCTTATATATATATATTAATAATATAACCTAAAAAAATGTTAAAACAATGTTTTTAGCTTGAAAACCATTTTGCATGACTTTTAGGAGTGCTATGAGTGCTACAATGGATAATTTACCTTAGATTTTAAATAAAACACAAAGTATTTGGTGTCTGCGTAGCTGTGAAGAGCTCACTCTCTTATATTTGATAACTCAATAGCTAAAGTAAGCTTATTCTGTAAAACGTAGCTCTATATACATTTCTGGAGATTGCGAATTAAGTAGCCATGTACGTATGGCTGCATTTCGTTGTGCCTTTTCGCGCTTCCCTCAGTGTGAGCGGCTTTTTCGCTGTTTACCAGTTTGTCAAGTGGCTCGCCGCATACATTGCAAACTTGTGATATGGTTCGGAGTTGACAGCGATGATGGGGTTCGGTGAAAAACGGTTCCAGAAAGCGAGTAAGACAAAAACAAAAGTCAAAAAAATAAAATAAACAAGTTGATACCTGGTTTTTCCACCTGGGGATACTCATCCCAAGGCCCCCAGAGATTATGCAGTGACACTGATGAGGTTTAAGACCTGTGAA